>NC_087517.1:25253496-25413496 GCF_963921805.1 Phalacrocorax carbo | reverse complement strand
ATGGTGGTGGTGAGGCAACAGCAAATGCATTATGAAAATACAGGAAATCTAAATGGTTCATGGGAATGCTTTCTTGCAAAAAGTACTTCGGAAATACCCACTCCATTTTGCTCAGTATGCATTTAAGTTGTCCCAAACAACACTGTGGTGCTTCCGCAGCGCAAACCCAAGCCCTGCTGGGGGCCATGCATGACAGGGGCTTGGGTAGGTACGGGACCTGCTAAAATCAATTGGTCTCGTTGCAGGTGCGGATCGCATTGCAAGACCAGGGCACTGGATGTCAGATTTATAGGCCTATTATTTTCAACCTCATTTTTGTATCCTTTCTCTGCTAGCCTTTAGCAGAACTATTTTACTTGTTTTCCAACCCCCCTTTTCTTGCACAATAGGAAAAGACCTGGTAAAAAAATAACCCTTAGCAGTTCAACAATTTTTAACCTTAATCTCACATAACACACGAGTTTAACTCTTTGCTGTCTGCTGCTGTCTACAGAGTGTCACTGCCTGTTGTGGTTCAGCCATGACACTGCCCAAATCTGGGAGCGAGAAGAGAGAAATACAGTTGCTTGCACATCACATAGGGTACCCCTAGAGCCCTGCCAGTAGTCAAAATAGTTTGGAGAAGAATGAATCTGTGCTCAGAAAGGATTTCTTAAGGCCGGATCTCAATCTAATTTAACTGTTCGTTATCTCACAAGACGTACCCTCTTACACTGCATGTAACAAGCTCAGCTGAGGGTGGTGGGTGGAAGGTAAGTTAGTGCAGGGGCTGCCTATGCCCAAGATCTAGAGGAAATCTTTGTCTCCTCTGCCCATCCTAACTGTTGTCTTGCACTGTGTGTTTGGGTTAAGATCTAATTGATTGCTCTGTACCTATTTTAATTCTCAGGCATAGAATTGCTTTTGGGTAGTTTTCTCTGGTTTAGCTGACAGGCAGCTTTTTGTGTGCCTTTATGCAACATAAGGGTTCCCCAGAACACTGATTTGCACCAAGTAGTACCTCAAGCTAAGAAAAAGTTAGTGAGATAACACTGTCGGTAACTGAGACTAATGCTGCAAAACAGATATATCTGTGTCACCCATCAGACCTTTAAATAATCCGTGCTTGTCATTCTGTTGAGATTTTCTTCTGTACTATGCCCAAAATCTGAGCAGGGTTGCTATGGGTTAATATTTTAATTGCTTTCATGTCCTGTCCTGTTATATAAACCCATAAAACATCTGAATTAGTAGATGCTGCTTTTCTTCAGCATACTGTGAATGGTGTAGCTCCCTACAACTTCTATGCACGGTATATGACGATCAGCTTGAAATGGAGTTAAAAATTTGCATGAGTTGAGTACTTTTAGGGCCTGAGACACCGCTGAGTCACCCTGACAATGGCATCCTGTTTCAGAAGATGCTTCATCTTCTCCTCTTGGCTGTGCAAAAGAACAAGTATATCAAAAGAAAAGCCAAATGAAAACATCAGGAAAACAAGACCATCCAAAAAGCAAGATACCTAAACTGGAGAATTGGAAAGTCAGTTTTCTGTCTTTTTCTGGTCTTCTCATGTTTCCTTTTTCCGATGTCAGGCCTAATATGAGATGATTTTTAAACTGATGTTATAATACTAACTCAGCAACATGTTTCAGCCCATCTGGCTTTGCCTAACAGAAGAAGTGGCAGGATGCCTGCACTGTCGTCTTCCCTTTATCTTTTGATCTAGGTTTTTTTTTTTTTTTTGGTAATTATTATTAGATGTTGTGCAAGTCTGTTATGTGAAAGGCTGGATCATGGAGGTATCCTGCCATCCACTGTCCAACAACTCACTCAAATTTCTGAAGAAAAATAAGTATTTTATTTTCTTGCCTAGTTCTGGAAATGTTCATGAATACAAATAACAAATGCAAATGGCACAGGGACAGTGGTATTAGGAATTGAAATGCCCATTGTGTATTTTGTACAAATATATTCATTATGCTAGAAATGCATGATGACTGAGAGATGGTCCCTGTTGGTCAATGGTGGCTGCAGTTGATGGATACAGATTATTGAATTTTATTTTAATAACAGGTAGTGACAAAGTGGCTCAGTGTCTAACAATGCATACAAGTATCTGCTATGTAAACACATGCAAATATATTTTTGCAACAGTCAATAAAATCCTATTGCTTCTCTTAGGTTACAGGAAGAAGATGGTATACAAGTCCATATGCACCTAAAAGTATGTAAACTTAGGAGAACTGAGCAAATTTTTGGTGGGTCATTCAAAATGTGTTTCCTCACAAATTCAAGGTGGTCAATACGTGCCAGTGTGGGTCTCTGGGCCAGGCAGGTTGAGTGGAGGATTGCAATGAATTGTCACAGATGTTGCATCTGAGGTTTTGCCACTGGCTGGGAAGGCTGTTTTAATTTTACCAAGCCCCACCACATCAGCGGGACATTCCTGTGGTCATTGGTACTGACTTCTGCTGCCATGTGTTGTCAGCGCTGCTGTGACTCAGGATGCACTGCTGGGGCTGTTTCTGGGGCCAAATCCTGCCAGTGTGACCTGTTGTCTGCCCTGGTGCCCCTAGACCATGCAGCCCCTTAGCACATCTGGCCAGAGGTGCGCCACTTACCAGCCACACCAAGAGGGGGTGTGGTTGCCAGAAATGCTTGCTAAAGGTAATCCATATTCACAAATGCAATAAACCATAGGTTACTTGTAATGAATGGCAAACCTGTAATTGATTTTGGGTAATAGGAAACAGAGCATAGAACTTGTGAAGGGCACTAGGGCAAGGAACAAGACCCCCATGAAGCCACCCCAGGCTGCATTACCAAGCCAGCTTGTGGGGACAGAGCTGTGCTATTTGCCAGCTCAGCCAAGGGGACTGTTATGGGAGAGGGCATTTGCTATCTCTAAAGCTTTCTGCAGTCTCACTTTTCAAAAGCAGCAGAACAGAAGTGAAAGGCTTGCGGGGGGAGGATTTGCAAGGTATGGAGACACTGCGCTGATGATTTGACAATAAATGTTCTGCAATTACAGCTTCTCCCACTCCTCTGACCTTCTGGTCCCACAACGCTCGTTACGAACAAGGTCTGAGCTGCTCTGATTTTGAAGGACTGAGTTTGACTCAGTCTTTGTGCTCTGGCAAACTCCCACTGCCTTCAGGACGTTTGATTTAATATAAGGACTAAAATCCTTGGGGCCTGGCCTTAGGAGAGTAGTAAATGCAATCAGCTTCTTTGGTCTGACAGAATGAATAAACAGAGGCTCCAGGGCACTCAGCATCAGTAGAGATGGCAGAGATTACGAGGGAAGATCTGGATCACATTACTGATTCCCAATTCACCATAACCGCTTGTGAGAGAGACATGAGCATCACCTTGGACAGCCCAGTGAAGGGCTCCCCTCTGTGCCTTGCAGTGGTTAAAATTCAAATGAAAGGTATCAGTCTGAAGAGCAAAGTAACACAAGAATATTAGAATGACGTTATTCTAAAAACCTTTCTTTGTGTTCAGTTCTCATTACTCTGACTCAAAAAGGAAATAGCAGGAATAACAGAGCTTGTACTGGGATGATGGAAATTTGTGGAGATGTGAAAAGACTTCTAAATGAAGAGAGAGTGAAAAGATTGGGACTGTTTAATTTAGATGAAGATAAACAAGAAAGGACATGACAGAGGTACAGCGGATAACAGATGCTATTGAGAAGGTAAATCCAGAACCACTTTGCCTCTTCTCACGACACCTGAATAAAAGGACAATCAATTAAATGGATAAAATGCACATTTCAGCCTAAAAAAGGAGGTATTTGAACTAATCTTAAAAGGCTTATTGCAATGAGGTGCAGTCCAAGACAAGTAGCTAGTGAATCTTGAAAGAGTTAGACATTTACATAATCTCTTCTGAGTTACCTGAGATAAAATGTACATGGCTTTAGGGGAATTAAGCTCTCACCATTTAGGGTGCAAGCAAACGAATAATCAAGAGGCTCCAGGATGCGATCTCTGCTATGTATATTTATTGTCTTTGCCTGCTGTGGGTTTCTTGCATTTCCTCTAAAAAAACTCTGAAGTTTTGGTGGGAACCCTCCTCCACTGCACTAGATGGACCATTATTTTGAACTGCTGTGGCAACTATCTTCTAGAAATTTGGCTTATGAAGTAAATGGTTTTACTTTTCCATATTGTAACCCAAACCAACTATACATGCAATATCTAGGTTTGACCCAAAGAGATACTAACAGAGTACTCTGTTATTCTTGGCTAGCTGAGATCAGTTGTGCTGTCCCACCTCTACGCCAGCCCTGACCATGCTTCACTGCAGGTTACTTTTCTTCCCTAGCATTTTTCAGGAGTATAGCTAATCTGTGAGATCTGTAACTGCCTTGGGATTTGCACAAACAAATGCAAATAACAGGCGGGCTGGAGGAAGGGACACTTACCAAATCCTTTTTTTTTAGTATATTGTGTCTCAGGAATTTATGTGGTCTGGCACTGTCCCTTGGGTGAACTGAAGTGAATGAAATGAATGAAATGAATAAGCTCACATGCTCAATTTTGTAATTACTATAGGTTAAGAGCAGGTAGAAGTAATGCTGCTCAGCTAATGAGCGATAACTAGTTTGCACATGGAAATTCACTCTCTGTGACTCACTCTGTACGCCCATACAAAGCTCTGTACCAGGGCTTTGTATGTGAATAAAACTTAAACAAACTAAATAAAGGTATGAAAGGAATTTTTTCTTTATAATGTCCTCCAATAAGTTTGTGCTAATACACACTGTCTCTTTCATTCAATATGAAGTAAGGCAAGTCATTAGACCTGATCTTGATCACCTGGGCATTACTGAAGTGAATAGCAAATGCAGCTAGAGACATTTGCTAGAGACACTGCCTTGGGTGGCAGTCCTGAAGGGCAAAGGAGTCCAGGAAGGCTGGATGTTATTAAAGAATGAAGTCTCAAAGGCGCAGCAGCAGGCCGTCCCCGTGTGCTGTAAGTCGAGCAGGCAGGGGAGAAGACCTGCTTGGCTGAATAGGGAGCTTTGGCTAGAACTCAGGAAAAAAAGGAGAGCTTACCACCTTTGGAAGAAGGGGCAAGTGACTCAGGAGGACTACAAGGATGTTGTGAGGCTATGCAGGGAAAAGATTAGGAAGGCGAAGGCCCAGCTGGAACTTAAACTGGCCGCCACTGTTAAAGGTAACAAAAAATGTTTTTATAAATACATCAGTGACAAAAGGAGGGCCAGGGAGAATCTCCCTCCTTTGTTGGATGCAGAAGGTAACCTTGCCATGAAAGATGAGGAGAAGGCTGAGGTACTTAATGCTTTCTTTGCCTCAGTCTTTAATAGTCAGATGGGTCATCCTCAGGGCTGTCAGGCCCCTGTGCTGGGAGATGGAGATAGTATGCAGAATGAAGTCCCAGTTGTTGAAGAGGTGGCAGTCACTGACCTGCTCCTTCACCTGGATGTTCACAAGTCCATAGGGCCAGATAGGATCCACCCGAGGATACTGAAGGAGCTCGCCAAGCCACTCTCCATCATTTATCAGCAGTGCTGTCAACCGGGGAAGTCCCAGATGACTGGAAACTAGCGAATGTGACGCCCCTCTACAAGAAGGGTCAGAAGGAGGATCCGGGGAACTACAGGCCTCTCAGCCTGACCTCAGTGTTGGGAAAGGTCATGGAGCAGATCATCTTGAATACTGTTATGCGGCAAGTGCGGGACAGCCAGGGGATCGGGCTCAGCCAGTATGGGTTTATAAAAGGGAGGTCCTGCCTCACTAACCTGGTCTCCTTCTATGATAAGGTGACCCGCTTAGTGGATGAGGGGGAGGCTGTAGACATTGTCTACTTGGACTTTAGTAAGGCCTTTGGCACTGTCTCCCACAGCATTCTCCTGGAGAAGCTGGCTGCTCACATCTTGGACAAGTGCACTCTGCGCTGGGTTAAAAACTGGCTGGACAGCCAAGCCCAGAGAGTGGTGGTGAATGGAGTCAAATCCAGTTGGCGGCCAGACACGAGTGGTGTTCCCCAGGGCTCAGTGTTGGGGCTGGTCCTGTTCAATATCTTCATTGATGATCTGGATGAGGGGATCGAGTGCACCCTCAGTAAGTTTGCAGATGACACCAAGGTGGGTGGAAGTGTCGATCTGGTGGAGGGCAGGAAGGCCCTACAGAGGGACCTGGACAGGCTGGTTCGTTGGGCTGGAGCCAACAGTATGAGATTCAACAAGGCCAAGTGCCGGATCCTGCACTTGGGTCACAACAACCCCATGCAACGCTACAGGCTTGGGGAGGAGTGGCTGGAGAGCTGCCTAGAGGAAAAGGACCTGGGGGTGCTGGTTGACAGCCGCCTGAACATGACCCTGCAGTGTGCCCAGGTGGCCAAGAAGGCCAACAGCATCCTGGCTTGTATCAGGAATAGCATGGCCAGCAGGAGCAGGGAGGTGATCGTGCCCCTGTACTCGGCACTGGTGAGGCCGCACCTCGAGTACCATGTTCAATTTTGGGCCCCTCACTACAAGGACATCGAGGTGCTGGAGGATGTCCAGAGAAGGGCAACAAAATTGGTGAAGGGTCTAGAGAACAGGTCTTATGAGGAGCGGCTGAGGGAATTGGGGTTGTTTAGTCTGGAGAAGAGGAGGCTGAGGGGAGACCTTATCACTCTCTACAACTACCTGAAAGGAGGTTGTAGCGAGGTGGGTGTCAGTCTCTTCTCCCTAGTAACAAGTGATAGGATGAGAGGAAATGGCCTCAAGCTACGCCAGGGGAAGTTTAGGTTGGATATTAGGAAAAAATTCTTCACAAAAAGGGTGGTCAGGCATTGGAACAGGCTGCCCAGGGAGGTGGTGGAGTCTCCATCCCTGGAGGTATTTAAAAGAAGGGTAGATGTGGTGCTTGAGGATATGGTTTATTGGTGGACTTGGCAGTGATAGGTTAGCGGTTGGACTCGATGATCTTAAGGGTCTTTTCCAACCTTAATGATTCTATGATTCTATGATTTTAGGCTCTGATGGATAAGTCTTTGGAAAAGAACCAAAATACAAAGAAAGAGGTGATTATACGTAGCTCTGAAAGCTGCAAGAAGGAACCATAACTGGGTGCTTCTTTTCCTTTTGCAGAATTACCTGCTAACTTGTTTCAGATGCAGCTACTCAGGTCTGGGCTAATTTAAGGATAAGGAGCTTAAATGCCCCCCGCCTTTTTTTTCTCTGAACTATTACTGAGTGTAGTATCTCTCCATGAAGTTACTGTCTTATGGCTCACAGGAATACCTGGTGAGTGGGGAGTTAGGACTTTACTGCCCGAACTGTGCTAAGCACGAAAGTTTATCTTTTCACTTGTTATTGTTGAATTATATGAGCACTACCTCCCAGGAGACACGCTACATATTATGTGGTTGCAGAGTAAACATGTTATTTTTTTAAGCTACGTGTGGAGAAAAGAGAGCCAAAGCATGAATTCCTGAAAGAAGTTATCCATATAAAGAGGAACTTGTCAGAACTTATTGAAAATATAATTTATTGTGTCCCAGTGCATAAAATGGGGTAATTTTATTAAAGTTGTATTGATGGGAATACAATTCTTAGTTTCTATGATGAGGAACAGGATTGGCAGTCTCCCTGTGCTTGTAGGCATGCTAGGGCTGTGGGTGAGCTGGTAGTGGTCTGGCAGATCTCTGTGGAGCAGGGGGCTTTTGGCATCACTGTGATTCAGAGGCTTGGCTTCGCTTTCCCTATGCCTTTTGTTTAACAGATGACAGGTTTGCCCTTTATATCCTCCAGCTCCAGCCTCCTGAGTGAAAAGCAAAGTCCACAGCAACCCCTGAAGTTTTTCAAGTGGACTTCCCCTTGTTTTTGCACAAGGTTCCATCTGTGAAAATGTCACCTCTTCGTGTGTCGCAGCTGAATCTTTTGGGCTGGACCAGGTTACTCAGGACTGTCTGATTGAATTTGACTGGGGTGATGCTCCAGACAATTTTCCGAAAAAGCTCAGAACCATTTTATTTGTTTTTCTTAAGCATTTATTGCTTTCATTTGGGACCACACTCTCAGCAGGCTTGCAGACAAAGACCAGATTTCGAAGCAGCTTGGTGCTGGCTTTTTTGCAAGCTGGTGCCGCAGCTGAAGCAGGGACCTCCTGAAAACTGGGTCCTACAACCCACAGTATTTATTGCTGGTGTTCTTTGTCTTTAGTGAATTGGGAATGTGGGGGCAGAAGTAAAGGCAATAGATACAGTTTGGGCTTTTACATATAAGGATGTTACATTAGAGTGGCAATAGCCTAGGTAGGTGTCAGCCTTAGGCCACACTTGCAATATTGCATGAAATCCTGGAAAATGCACTGTTACGAAAATATTGACAAACTGTTGAGAAGGTGAGAGGAGCAACAAAGCAATCAGAGCAGAAGGGACCAAATGATGAGGAAAGATTAAAAAAAAGCTAAGTGCCATATCTATGACTTCGCTAGAAGATGATTGATGGGAAACACAGATAAGTTTGAAGGGAGCCTGAACTCCGAAAAAAGAGAGAGAGAGAGAATAGTTAGGATGGTACAGGAAGGTATAACTAAGAGTGATGGGGTGAAATTAAGCAAGAGAAAATTTAAGCTGAATCTTAGGAAAAAATCATTACTGAAATATATTAGGCTGTTGAGTGATTGTCCATGGGGAGCAGTGCAAACTGCTGCCTGCAGATTGTTTAGCCTGGGCAAAATGTTTTCAGGCATGCAGCCGTGGAAGCTCCAGAAGCAGGAGGCTGAAGTATACACCTTTATCAGTGGTTTTACTGTTTCATGGGTATCGTTTACAGGCATAATCTGCTCAAACCTTGAGCATGGCACTGGCTTTGACCACACAGCCCTGTTGAAATTGTTGGGAGTGAGGTGTGTAAACATCTAATGGAGGTTTTTGGTCTGAAGGGCTAGATCTCCATTAGGAGCGAGGACAAGAACAGCAACATATCTTAGAGCTAAATGTCACTGCATCACCACAACCAGTCCTGAGCGGGGTGTAGGAGCCCTGTGCAGGATGTGGTGTGTGCTGTGCCAGGTTTTGCTGTGCTGTGGCAGTGGTACCCACTGAGGCATCTCCACAGCTCAGCTGACTCGGCAGCCCGCACCAGTGGGGCTGACTCACTTCCCACCCTCTCCAGCCCACAGGCATGGTGTCCCGGGGTGCTCAACTTTTGCTTTGGACACAGAAAAGCTTTCTGGGAAACAGCCATCGTTGTTCTCAAGCCAGGTGGAAAGAAAACCTTCCTCCCTAGGTGCTCCTGAACAAAGTGGTGGTGTTCTCTGTGAAAGCTCAGTTTCTGTTATGTGCACTCTGCATGTGGGAACCTGTTTCCCTAAAAGCCTTCCTGGGAGACAGGTTCAGGGTGGCACCTTGTTCTCCAGGAATGCTCCTAACTGAAGTGGGGTTTGAATGCAGGAACTTCGCGCTCCCTGGTAGAAACTCCTCAAGTTTGTACAGACGAACTTAAATTGCTTGAGCTGAAGAGAGGCAAGAATAAACACAAATACCCCACAGGCCAGGCATGTGCTAGGAGCAACAAAATCTGAGTTTCATTCCCTCATTTGGTGTCTTCCTTCAGAAGTAATGCTACTGTCTCCTCCCTTTGCATTTCGTGCGTGACTTGCATCTTCTGAGTGTGCTGCAAGCTCACGGTGATATAAACAGAAGAAAAACTTGTTTGTGGATCCCAGTAAGCAATAGAAAGAGACAGGCTGTAGGCTTCCCAGCTTGTCAAGATTGTCAGGACCTGCCTGTAAACAGAATTTTAGTGACATCTCAAGAATCAGTGTTGAAAAATGGAAGGCACCTATGGATTTTGGGTGGCTTTGGACATAGCTGGCAGCTTGATGGGGGTCTGAGGACTTCAATTTTCAATAAAGGTGGGATAAGGAAGTACTTGAGTAAGAACAGAAAGTCACTAGGATCTGGGTGGCCAAAAGTCCTGCTGGACATGAAATGGTCTATGTCTTTGTCCAATGGGACTTCTGCAGCATTTCTGCAGCAAGGACTCACCTTGCATTTGTGAGGGAGAAAAATAGAAAATAAACCTTGAAGGAAACAAGCCTGACCATTTACCTCTCTCTCCTCTGTTAGCAATTCTGCTCCATGATGCTTTGTACTGTTTTTAGAGTTCTGGTTCTGTTTTATAACCATTTGAAACAGTTTTAAGGTATTTCTTTCCTCTATTGCTGCCCTTTGCCTTTTATTCTATACATTCACTACTCCCTATCTAAAGAAATTCTGCCTAAATTCCTTGAGGGTCTGACCCTTCCCTTAGCTTTAGTTTATGCTCCTTTGTTCTTGTGTTTGACATAAGCTCAAACAGCCTTGTAAAATCTCATTTCTGTTCCCTTCAGGATTGTGTATTCTTCTATGAAATATTTTCCCCACCTTTCTCTACCCTGCCTCTTCCTAGAAAAGTGCTTCTGTTTTAGTAACTGTTTTGTACAATTAATTGTTAGAGTTCTGGATTCTTTTGCCACTTTCCCCATTACTGTCTCCATTACACGCTATTGTCCTACACTTAAGTTTTAGTTATAAAATAAGCTTTGCTCTTTTTTTGGGTATTCAGCACTCCATCTTATTTCCTTTACATTCTTGTAATTTTTCTCTTCAGCAGTTCAGTACAGGGCTCAGTAAACTGTAGGCTGTTTGCATCACTTTCTCTTTTCAGAAAAGTGTATTCCGATCTAGGTTTCCTGCTGCTCACAATGAAAGTTATAGTCTCTCTTCCCTGAAAGCTTTGTGTGCTTAATTAATCAAAATTATCTTATACAAAATCCTGAATTACAAAAGCCATAAGTGGAAATGGGAAATTCACTTTTGAAAAGTCTCTTTGACTTTATGTTCCTTTTTGGCAAGAATGATAATTTTGAGCCTGTACATTAGACTAGTGCTGCATACTGCCTTACTGTCTGTAATGTAATACAAATTATTTTTAAACCAGATCTTCATTGTAAACAGTGCTAAGTAAACTGTTGAATCCAGATGAACACATTGCTGCAGGTACCTTAAAATGAAGAGGAATGTGGCAAGAAGGAAGTCGATTGAAGAAGGGAATGAAAATTCACAGTGAAATGTGTTTGCTAGTCTTACACAGAAGCTGAACGCTTCTGCAACTGGTGTCTCAAAACAGCTCATGCTGCTTTTTAGAACACAATTTTCCAGTTTCTTTTCCCTGGAGTATGCCATTAGCTTCAATCTTCCATTAACTTCCTTGGTAACTTCTTAAAAGAACTCTCTAGGGATGAGCACATCCCTGGAGGACCAAATACCAGCTTGATGAAATTGAACAAATGAGTGATTTTACTGGGAGGCAATTTTGCTGTTTGTCTTTTTTATTTTGACTTCCATCAGGGAATAGAAAATCTGCTATCTTATGTTTTATGAAATATGGAATAGGTATTAATAGGTATAAATGATTAGTTTACATGCTGTACTGGCCAGGAATTGAAAGAAACAAAATATAAGCTCTATCAGCTTTAACACTTGTAATAGGTATTATTTGTAAAATGGCATCCTTTATTCTGAAATTCTGACTGTGAACTTTACACGCTTCCTGGCGTTTGAGCTGTCCACAGAAGTTTCTCAAAACGAAATGCAAAGTTCAAGACAGGCTTTTTCTCCAGACATGGATATTTCCAGGATTAAGCTTTACAAATAATGTAGCCCATACCTTAAATTATCCCTTCCCTTTTTCCAAAGGAAGTACAACTGAAGACAGAGCAAAGCCACTTCATATCTTCAAGCAATATTATCCCAGAGTATTGTACAGCATTTTCTAGCAAACATTGTCAACTTACAGATTCCTACAATATTTAGTAATGAGTAAAAAAAATAAATATTTATTATCAGCTAAAATGTATCACAGCTTTTTATATCTTGAGAGAATTTATGGATTCCAGGGCTCCTGTTGGCACCACTCAAACACAGTTTTCTGAAAATATAATGATGCTTTAGAGTGATTTGGCTTCAGGACAGCTTTGCCTGAGCCAACTCTGTGGTAGCTCCCTTACTGCATTTCAGGGCTCTCTCTTAGCAAAGGCGCATTCTCTGTTTAGGAGTGAAAGAGTGCATATCTGGATATCTGGTCTTTGTGGTCTGTGCTGTGAGCCTTGGTCCTCCAGCTAACTGGTGGGGGCTGGTTCATTTTATTGCTCCAGGCTGGGGCTCTCCCTGTGGCATTTCACAGGGAACATGCTCTGGTGCAGCACCCACAGATTTCATAGACCCCGTCTCTCCAGCGTGCCCCTGCCCCGAGCCACGCACCTGTCCCCCTACGGCAAATAACCTGTGTGCTCCCATGCAGCGAATGCAGCAACATTGTCACTGATGTGTGCTATGATGCTCCTGCTCACCACCTGCCCCATCAGTAGCTGCTGTTCAGGAGGTGCTGGCACCTCCAAAACACACATAGATATACGTATACATATATGTATACGTGTGTGTGTACTTTTAATTTTCTTTATGAGATAGGCACACTACTACTAGCAGAAGGGACCTGGCCCACTCAGGAGTCCTCAGGACCTGTAGGCACAGAGGTGTTGTGCATCAGGCTGGGACTGGGACTCGGCTGGGGAAAATTCCTGGCAATAACCCCAGATTTGGGTGAGATCCCAGGAGATCACAGCCAAGGCCCCTCACTCTCTCCAGATCCCAAGTTAAAACAAATGAAGCCAGATGGCAAAATATTGTTAAAGCTGTTTTACTTCCAGACTTTTGTTTTTATGGTATGCTGTCATGATGTAGGATGTGTCAGGGTGTCAGACAGCATGGGGCCTGCCAAAAAAAGCAGTGGAGGACTGTTCTGGGTAGAGGGAATAAACCTGGCACAGGCTGTGTTTATACCCTCAACCAGTGAAGTCCTCTCTTCTTTCCCTGGGTTGTTTTACATTGCAGCACAAGAGAAAATTAATATACGATGAACAAAGATTTCCTCTAGTGAAGCCTTTCCAAGTCAGTTGATTCCCAAATTGTTGAGTTGGGAATGGTGGCGGTCTTACTCTGGAGCACAGGGCACTCTCCTCCCTTTACCTCACAATAGTCACAGTAAGAAAAAGGGATCCAAACAGACTTAACAATTAGTAGGACCAAAGGAAAACTGATAACATTTATAGTTAAGTGTAACATGTTGCCTTTCACATGAAGGCGGTTGTTGGGAGCAAGAAACTTTTTCTCCATATTCTAATTTTCATACTTCTTTTTAAAAGAGAATCCTTAGGCAAATGATTTTGTTTGATTTTTACAGCTAGCCAATACAGAGATGAAAGAAGTTTGACATGCAGTAGAAACTGTTGGGTTTAGGAAGCAAAGGTAAAGTAGTCCCGTCTCCAGATAAAATTGACTACGTTTAAGCCATCCATGGGAGACAAGAAGATTTCTCTTTACAAAGACCAAGGAGATCATTGCTGTCACTGTGTAATTTTTCAGGAAAGGGTATATTTATTCTTTTTCACTTCACATACACAAATTGGAAACATACTATCTAGGCTCAAACTGTGGAAAGTTTCCCATAAAGATAGTTGCAGTGATGAACAAGGCTGAGTTAGTGGGCTTTTGCTTTGCTATTTGAAAATTGTCCAGTACATTGAGATTTCCAACAAAGCTGATTACCTCACCATTAGGAGTGTATGTTACCAGCTTCATGCTGGATAACTGCAGCAAATATCTTCCTCTTGATGGGATGGCAGACATCTCCTTGCTGCATGGTACAGAAACTGCTCTTGGATTTATTGTTTGATGAAGGCAAAATTTACCCTTGGGATAAGGAGTTAAAATGACAATAGGACCTGGCCACCAGCCTGCTATCGAAGTGGTACAGAAAAGACAGACTTAGCACATGTTTCCAACATCCTCTAGCCTGTTTCAGCACTTTAAAGAAAGCAGATGCAAATATGATGTCTTTCATATAGGGCTTTGCATTTGTATTGCAGCTGGAAATTGTGTTTTTATAGTGCATACACTGCATTAGAGTCCTCTGTGTTCCACAGTGATAATTTTGGTCTTTATCACTGTGCAGCTATCACACAGTCTAGGAGGTTAGCTGAGCTCTTGCAATAGCTTAACGTTTTTACTGACAATCAGAAAACAAATCTTGGCATTGTGGCAGAAGCTGACCTTAATCTTGTGGTTTATTGGGAAATATTCAAGTTGTTTGTACAGCTCCATAGATATTCTGGGTACTTTACAGATACATATAAACCCCGTCTCTGCCCCAAGGAATTTACACTCAAAATGCAAGGTGGCACAGGAGTAGAAGAGAAAGCAGAAGATGGCTGAGGGGAGGACTGGGAGTAAATCATCATCTTGTAGAGCAACATTAGCGTCAGCACTGTGAATACCAAAGTCCCCAAAAAAGCTCCTCTTTTTGTAGATTGTATTCTTCTTTTCTTTCAAATATTCAATTTTACAGTGATGTTAATGTGTAACTACTATGAGACCATGTAGGTAGCAGTTGCTAGAGGTCTAAAGTCACAGGTCAGTGTACTAATCACAGCGTGCTGCACCAGCCAAGCAGCCGTGGGGTACCAAGAACAAGGCAGCAGTGTTACCCTGAGCATACTGCTACCGCATTGCTTCTACGCAGGAACACTCATTTTAGGATGCGATGCCAAATCTTCCAGTTGACACACTGTACAAAATAGTTTTCTCTTTGGCACTGAAGATTTTAAGGATACAGTCCGGCGCAGTAGGACTGTAATCTTGTTTATTCTTCACAGACACTACATGGCTCTCTAAAAGCCTTAGAGATCATCACCCCCTTGTTATCATAGCAGGTATGCACCTTGTAATCTTGCTGTACTAATTGTTGAGAAAATGTGCTTGGTAGTCCTTCACCGGCAGAATCTCAATTGCCAAGGTAATTAATAGTGTTACAGACTTCAAGGCCATAATGCTCATCAGTTATTAATTAGCAATTCATTTTGCTGAATAAATAATACTTATGATTGATGATGGAACTTGTAATTGGGCGCTAGTAGTGTTTCTCAGGGGAACAGCTTCTCTGCAAGTATTAACTGTGACAGTAACAGCTCAGATATCCAAGATCATTTAAGAAAATCTACTCTAAACAACTGTGACACAACCAAGGCATTTACATTCAGTGTTGGAAAAGTAGAGCTGAAACATCAGAGACTTGCCTATCGCAACCAAATGCTACTAGTTTTGTCTATTTTGCTTATATTTTGCTTCGCTTTAAGCATTACCTCCTTATAAGGAAGTGTCCTATATAATTTTATGGCATGCATTACATTGTCTTTATGAGCATTCATATACATTCTTCACATGCAGAAGATAGTATAATAAAGGAAATACTTTCCCAAGCACAATAACCAATTTAAAAGGAATTTGCTCACATTAAATCTATTTCAGATTAATAGATTGTGAAAAATCAATTTTATTTTATATTAGTTGGCACTACGTTTTGGCATAAATAGGATTGAGCTTAGCCCTCCACCCCTGGAATGGAAAGAGAAGCTGGTAAATAAAGCAAATAAGCTGTTAGTTTTAACTGGGTAGTCAACAAAGACAAGTACGGGAGGTCAGCTGCTGACCAGATGCTGCCTTCAATTAATATTCCAACCCTAAAAGACATTTATTGTTCAGCTTAGAAGGGAGAGCAGCTGAGTCATAAAAGCAGCCCACAAAAGATATTTTAAAGCATTTATAATGGCTAAATTACTTGAAATAAATTAGCCCTGAAAATAAACATATTTTGTACAGTCTATGTAAACCAAATTTCTTCTCCCTGTAAATTGCTTGGACTAAGTGGGAGTTTGTGTTTGACCAGAGCATACATTTGCTTCATTACTACATGTGGGTTATTTTTTTTCCTTTGAAAAGGGTTAATATACTATAAGATATCATTGCACACTAAATGAGTCCTGCACCCTTTTAAGGGAGGAAGATCTGCAGAAGAACAAGTTAAAAAGAAATGCAGGGACTGTGTTGTAATGCTAACAGGCAATTAACAAACTCATGGGTGTTAATTATCTTCATACTGTATCATGTTCAATTAGCTCAACCCCTGCAACAAAGGCAACCATGAGCAATTGCTTTGATAGGCGTACAGTACTTCATTTGTAGTTAATCGGTTTAAGCCTTGCAGTTGCTAGGCTACACCAGTCTCCAGAGGTAAAAAGCTGCACAGATGCACTATGTTTAAATGACTACAGAGAACTGTTTAAACTCAAACCATGTATAACTCTTTATTGATTTTTCACAGAAGATCTCAGCTCTGATGATAAGGTTTTGATATATTTTCCTGCTACCGCCAGTTCCTTGGAGTATTGCAGAAAAAAAAATCTGTCAATATGCTTCTATTATGATCTCTTGATCTGTGGCTATAAAAACCTTTAGCCGCAGCCCTTATTATAAAATAATGGAAGAAGCAATATCTGATTTTCTTCTTTCTTTTTTTTTTATCTCCCCACTGTAATACATGGAGATTTTTTTCCCAGTGCCTCTAGAACTAAATTACAGTATGTTCCTTCTGTATTTCTGTGTTAGAATAATACATAAGAATTTCTAGCACTAATTAATTTGATTGACTCTCAGCAGGAAAGGATCAGCTGTAGCATCATGAACTTTAACAATAACTACCAACTGATGGGCAGTTCACATCAATAAGACCATCACTAGCCTCCCTCACCTGTCACCAGGCAGGGAATGAGCAATAACCACCCCCTGCAGATGCACTGCTTAGCACTTTCTGCCCGATTAGCAATTTATAATGGTGATCAAGAAACAGTCAGCGGCAAATCAAGACAACTGTCTGGCTGCCTGTTTAATTGGCCTTGTTTGCTTTTTGATAAATGGCTCGTGACTGCTATAGGCCTCTGTATTTTGACTTTTAATAGGCCACTGTGATTAGACTACCAACAGATACTAGGTCAAAACTGTGGGAAGGTGCAAAAAATGTTAATTAATATCAATAATAGGCAATTATTAGTTAGACAGAAGGACCTACTAGCTGCGTGCTCTAATGACTCAGAGCTAACTTGAGGGGAAACAGTGCCAAATTAGCATAACTGTGTATGCAGGCTGCATGGTGGATCCTAGCAAACATCTGTTATGTGAGTAATTCAAACAGGATTCTTCCTTTTTGCATGATACTCACAAAATCATCAATTCTTTTTGGTCATTTCAAGACACTAATGATACCTTAGTGGTTACTGATCTTGCAGTTGGGCTTTGTGTCAGTCCTTCATATCAAGAGCTAAACTGTAAAAGTTAATTTGGGTGTGGTTTTCAAGATTTTTAAGTTAGTAACTGGTGTATATAGGTCCTTAATATTGTACTTAGAGGAACATATGCTGAGCAATCATGTTACTCCAAGTGTTGCTCCCCCTACAAATAACTTTTTCCCCTTTGCCTCTTTTAGAAAAACAAACAAGCAAACAACAATGGGCAGTGAAATATTTGTGAGTCTATTATTGCTGACCTGCTGCATATAAACATGATGTAATGTGATATAAGGGTCAAAATTACTACATATGGGGTGAGATAAAGAAATAAAGGAGCTTCTCTCACACACTAATGGGTCTACTTGTCTGTGGTGATTATCAGGATATTGGGAATGTCACCTTCATTGCAAACACAAAGCAGGCAAAGCACACACAAGCAAAGTGGAAGTATGTCACTTAGAAGAAGCATTTAAAATAAATTTTATATAGAAGGGTAATGGCCCTAGATTTTAGGGGACAATTTATTCTTGCAAGCTTAAAACACTAAGTGAGTTGAACTCTCCTGACAGGAGAGGTTAGAGGAGACTTGTTCAGAGTGCAGTACCTTGTAAGTAGTTTTATCACACTATTGGTATAAGTGATTGCCTCTTTTTTCACTGAAATGGTTGGAAATCCTTTTTAGTAGGGATGTGATAATATATGCTATATGATACTGTTCTGCCCATGCTTCTTCCTCCCTCCTGCCCAAGCATCTGCATGTGTGTCATTGGGTAAGGAATTAGTGAGACTCGAGCTCTGATATAGCTTTACTCTGGGTATTTCTAAGGCAACTGCGATCCCCACTAACATTGATGTGACATCGGTGGGAATTCTATTATGACTGAAGAAGGCACACTAATGCAAATGGAGTTGAGGCCTCATTATCAAGCCCAGAAGAAACATCTGTGACTGTTGGCTCAGGGAAGTGCTGCAACTTCATGTAGAGGCTCGTCCTGATGTAGGTGGAAAAACAATCTCTTGTTAAGGGCCACATCATTGTACATATCTATATATCAGTCTTTTATCATTCCATATCTATATCTATCTATACATATATTTCCTTTCCCAGGTGTAAAATCAGCAAATGTCACCAGTCTCTGATTTGTCCAGTCAGTAACATATGCAGTACCGAGATTAGGTTGATGGACTGTCTAATTTGGATGTGGTCTGGCTCTTGGAATCTGTACCACCAAATTTCTGCTGATATGATATATGTTACACCTGTTTGGAGCAGGAAATGTTTGTGCAGAGCTTTCTTTTGATATTTCAAAATTATTATATGACCTATATTCTGAAGTTAGGGGAAAAGGCAAGCTCTCAGTAGCTGAGAGCTCACTTCTGGTGACAAGATGAGAGGTATGCTGTTTCAGATGTCTTAAAAACAATATTTGGGAAAGAGAACATGCTCCTGACACATCTTCTTTTGTAGGATTCAGGTGTCTGACTGCTGAGAACCTGCAGTGCTGACTGGCAGAAGAGGGAAAGAAGTGTTTGGTGCTTAGCAATGCTTTACCTGTCAAGGGAAATTTTGCTGGAAGCTGAGCCCCTCTTTTAAGAGAGAGGAAAATGCAGGGAGCCTGCAGGATTTGGGAGAAGACAGGTCACTGTTTGCAGGGTTGGACCAACAGCTATGCATTACCCTGTGTGGGATGTGCCTCGGGTGAGGGCAGATGGTACATTGGAAAACAGCAGAATCACAGGTCTAGAAGGGAAGGGAAAGTTGGGTAGTGGGTAATGTCTGGTGCCACCTTCCCCCTCCCCACCTGCTCATCCCTCCTTTCCCAGCCAACTTGAGGGTGCCTTGTGGAAACCACTCTTGGCTTCCAAAAAATAGAGGTGGCAGGGAGTATAAATGTTTATTTTCCTCATTTTTCTCTTCTGACTGGCCTCTGTAGTTCTGTAGCTCACTTTCAAAGGTACCACAGACCTTTCTGGTCTTGCAGTTTGGCAGGAGGTGCCATGTGGAGGTGTCTTGACTTCTGCTTGACAGCCTGATGCTTGGCAGCCACAATTCTATGAAGGTTCACTTGGGCTAAAAGGGAACCATAGTGGGCACAAGCCAAAATTACCTCCACTTGTTATGACTGATTTTCAATATTGCATTGTTTATTTGCAATAGAACAATACACTGGGGCCCCAAGGGGATTGTGGTATAATACTATGGTGAAAATACCTGTCCCGAAGAGTTTAAGAGCTAAACAAACAAGGTGGGAGGAGGTGTTTCCACTTCATCACTGGAAGCAGAAGCAAGAAGAGGCAGTGACTGAGGAAGGCTTTGCTCACTTTCCCATCTCCTGTGCTTGAGCCCCAAGTCTTAGCTACAGAAATGCCCTCCGAAATACATCAAAAACTTCCTACAGTATTTTAAAAATATTTATACTTAAGCAATGCTTAATGGGCATGCATATCACCTATAATCATATTGCTTTTCTACTATAACTAACACGCATAGACTTTTTTTACAGCAAACTGAGAATGAAAGTTGTGACTTTAAAGAATCATCTTCATTTTCTATTTTACATTAAGGAGTGGGAACAGCTGGAATCATAAGAAAACATATCAGCTGGGTGTTCCAGGCAGTAACGGCCACTTTTTACCTCATAAGGAAGATATTTTACTGCTTATTTCTTCACTCAAGCTTCACTCATGCAAAGAGAGAAGTACTTTGTACTTCTAGCTTTTGTAGCCAAAATGTACTATGAGAAGCTTATCAGCTTAGAGTCATACATGTTATTACTTAAATTTTGAAATTCTTATTGATGCAAAATAGAACCATCAAGGAGGAACTCTGGAAATTGATCATTTTCAGGCTTTAGAGGAACTTGTTTTCCAACCAGAAGTCTCTGTTAAGTTCTATGAATAAAAGGTAAATAATCAAAGATGCAAAGCCTACTACAGAGCATTTACATGCTTCATATAATTTGTGATTTCTTTGAGCCGTGACCATCATATTGTAACAAATACTGCTGTTTAAACACAAAATTAGCTGAATTTACTAAGTATTGGCTGTTTTGGTCTAGGTTCTTCCATCTTAGTAATAATTTCTTAACATTAAAAAGAAAAAAACTTCCATTATTTATAGCTGAATTTTAAATCCTTTTTTTTCTTTACATGGAATGTTTGAAGACATCTCATGACACACAGTTAAAGATTTTTTTTAAACTCTGAACTTCTATTTATTTAGACAGGATTTGTCTTGAAAATAATTTGTTTAAAATACTGGAGTTCTGAAATCTTAAGGGCATCTAACTTTGGCTCAGTTGTTGTCTGTTATACATCTCTCTTAAGCATTCTTGACATCTAGAGATTCAAACAGTAGTCTGGAGGAAGAAAACAAAACCAAACCAGTAACCCCCTCCTGTAGTTTATGTACCCTGTCTGACCTTTCTGTTTTCTCATTTATTTCGCATATATTATTTTACTAACTTCATCAGTGGAAGAATTGTGGAAGTACAGGTTTTATACAGCATGGAAACATTACACTGAAAATCATGGACAATACAGCATATTTTGGTACATAAGGACCATTGTCTGAAATGCTGCGGGAGTTTTTAATTTCAGTAGAAGAATTTGGCTCAGCTGTTAGGTGTATTTTTTGTTTTCCAGTTCCCTTTAATTATGTGAATTTTTCACAGAATCACAGAATGGTAGGGGTTTGAAGGGACCTCTGGAGATCATCTTGTCCAACTCCCCTGCTTGAGGAGGGACACCTAGAGCAGGGGGCACAGGAACACGTCCAGGCGGGTTTTGAATGTCTCTAGGGAAGGAGACTCCACACCCTCCCTGGGCAGCCTGTGCCACTGCTCTGTCACCCTCACAGTAAAGAAGTTTTTCCTCATGTTTAAGTGGAACTTTCTGTGTTCCAGCTTGTGCCCATTGCCCCTTGGCCTGTCATTGGGCACCACTGAAAGGAGTCCAGTCCCATCCTCTTGACACCTGTCCTTCAGATATTTATAAATATTGATGAGATCCCCCCTCAGTCTTCTCTTCTCCAGGCTGAACAAACGCAAGTCTTTCAGCCTTTCCTCTTAAGGGAGATGCTCCAGTCCCCTGATTATCTTTGTAGCTCTCCGCTGGACTTGCTCAAGCAGTTCTCAGTCCTTCTTAAACTGGGGGTCCCAAAACTGGACACAGTACTCCAAATGTGGTTTCTGTCAGCAGAAGTGAATTACGCTAGCACAGAGAAGTCTCTTTCAGTCTTCATATCTGCTAAAAACCAAACCATCAGTGACTTGTGCTGGAAGACCACACCTCTGTTCTGAGGTCTCCTCATTCTTTCAGATCAATTCTGACTAAACCTCTCCTGAGATGCTCTGGAAGGACACATTCTCTTCATCACACACAGTCCCAAGAAGTGACTTTTGGGTAGTGAGTAGCCTAGAATATATATATTCAGGTGGGTTTTAAAAAAATTTTTAAAAAATTATTTTCATCCTCTTACAATCTTCAGTCATCTTCTACCACATCTCATGTGAATCCCCTGGTAGCAAGGCTTTTGAAAAGCCTAGGAAATGATTGTATCCTTTGAAAAAAGGAATTCAAGAGTTTTCTCTAGTGTGAAACAGGAAAAAAATGTGAAAATTTGAAAAGCTTTTGAGAAAAACATTTACAGTCAGCTCTACTAATTGTGCCAGAAATGGGTGAGTTTATTATGTAGGTCAGATTTCCGTCTTTCTATGAAAACTAAATTATTGGCCATTATTATACCTGTGACAGTGAATTTCTATGCTAAAAGGATGATGTTTGAAATTATTTAAGCCCAGACCAGAAGTTTTATCCTAACTGACTGAATATAACAGACAGGTTAGAATAAGCTCTGAAACAACCTGTTGTCTGAAGGTATCCAATGGGCAGCTGACGATGCTTTTCTCCCTCGACTTTTTTCCATATTAAATATGTTTTTACTATGTAAAGTAGTTCCATAGGAAAAAAAAATACAGTACACTGTGGTCTTTCTCTTTAAGATTTTATATTCTTGCATCAAGAGACATTGGAAATAATGACCATTTGTATTGCTTGACTTCCCCATATTAAGAGTTTGTTTAAAAGTACTTTGCTTTAGCTTTTATAAAAACACAATCTCATAATGTAATGCAGCCCCGATTTCTTTCTCTTTTTTTCTTTTTTGGTGGAGGACATATCAAGCATTTAAAATCCTACAGGTTTAATTCAGAAAGCTTGAACTCCTTGTCATCAAATTTTGCTTCATGCATGGCTTTCAAACATGAAGGTATCTTCTGGAAAGCTGTAAGCCCCGTGAAGTTGGCTGTGTTTATCCCAGATTTACAAATAGGAATGCAAAGCGGATTTGTCTGGTTTTGTCTGAGCAACATAAGAAAAGCCCTTTATCTTTCCAAAATAGTATTCCATGTATTTTCCATGGTCTCTTGAACTATATCTTAACTATTACACACATAAAGTGAGGAAGTATGTTTATGCATGTGTATATTTAAAACTATTATTAAAATACATGTCAAATTAGTTACTTATGGATTTCATTTTTAAGGGATATGACTTTATAAGATTTCCATTTTATTAGCCTTTTATTTTAAATCAATAGAGAATACTTGGTCACAAGCTGTCCTTTCAGAGCACTGAGCTGAGATTTTGGCAAAAGATATTTCCATCTCCCCTGTTTTGCGCAGCCTAGTCACTGGAAGCCTGTTAGCCTATGTCCCTAATAAAATAATGGTATAGGTCTGGTGATTATTTTTTGCACAAATTGCTTTTGGCAAGACAATCGATTTAAAAAAAAAATCCCATGGAGATGTGTAGTATCATCTTTTGTATTTAAAAAAACAGGTTCTAGATTCTTAGAACAACAGAATTCAGGAAAAATAATCCTGATTTCCTAGACCCATAACAACCAATTCTCCTTGTACTTTGCATTGTGTTTAGCAGGTTTAGTATGTGTAGCTGTACGCTTCTACGGGAGAACTTATCTTGGGCCGCATATCTCCGGGACACAGGGCTCTACCCACCCTGGGGACAGTGATGCACAGACACCAATATGATGGATGCAAAATGTCCGTCTATTTGGCTGCGTCACACGCTTATATAGCTCTTGCGGTTCCTGTTCCTGCCACTCCTATGGGGAGGAGTCTATCTTTCCGTCACATCCCGTACTCTTCCGGTCGCCGATCCCTGTCTATTCCCCTACAAGTATGCCAAACTTTTCAGGGCAGAGATCTTGCTAGTTTTTTTGTGCCGTGCTGATGAATATGTATCTGTCCTTCTATGCTTACTTGATTCTTAAAGATTACTGTCCTGACCATAGGTATTAGAAATTTGCAAATGAAAGTGGAGCTATGTGGGTATAGACAGTGGTATAGTATTGAAATTAAAATCTGAACCCAGCTACAGTGTCAGAAGATAAAATTATGACATGATCCTGGTTATTAAGATTAGAGATGGGTTGAATTAAAGCCCTCTAAATTCAGAACAAACATAGATACATCTCTGTCTTTCTCAATTTTTTTTTCATATTGAAGGCATCTAGAGACTTAATCTTGAAATTAAATTCAAATACCTCTTAAGGCATAATGGGTTTCAACAAAATTATCTTCATCTCAAATAGCATTGGAAACCCCTCAAATTTACAATTTGAAGTGCGTTGCTCTTTTTCATGTGTTTCAGGTAATCTGTACATTTTGTTACATATGAACTACCAAATAGAAAAGTATCAGAAGGAGAATGTTTTCTTTATATTAAGCAACGGTCTCAGGACTTTGTACTGGAATTTATGGTTACATGGTGTGAAGAAAGCACAGAATTTTAGGGGCTATTAACATTAAAAAACAGTCCAGCAAAGATTAAAAAAAAAAAAAGAACCAGGTGGGAAGAAGAAAACGAATGACCTAGGAAATATTTGGAGCCAAGCAGCCCACTGTAGGTTTTTTCTTCCCAAACAACATGTTACCTTTGTATGATGATTGTATCATCTTTATGTATCTTTATCACTAATAATGAATACAAAGCTGTAGGAACAAAATTAGTATTCCTGATACTTGGGGATTTATTTTTTACTGGATTAACACAGAAACAATAGCCTTTAGGAAGAGGGGGACTGATGGAGTTGTACGGTCACCCTCAGGCCGAGCTGTATGCTGCGGGCTCAGATACACAAGATGTGTTTGGGAGGAAAGTAAAAATTCTGCTCTCATCTAAGCCCAAATCCTGCAAGACTCATTCAAAACGAAATCCTTCAAGTGTATCCATTTAATCTGTGAGACCAGATACAAGATTAATTTGAATGTACTGCTAATCTATAGATCTCCAGACACCAGAGTTTGCCACAGGGGCTGCCTGAGATGCTGCCTGACATGGTGATGCTCACACAACTCGGTGTCTGAAGAGACTTGAGCATCCACGCTTTGCATATCTGCCTTGCCCAGAGGCTCAAAACTGCTTTAAATTTATTTTAGACTCAGAGTGCACAGCATGAGTGCCTGGACATACTTTCAACTTTCATCTTTGGACTGCCTATGAGCAGACAGAACAGGAAAGCCACCCTCGTGTCCTGGCATAGCTACTAACTTCTGTCAGGCAGAAATCAAAATCATTGCTGTCAGAAGGAAGGATCTGTTTTTCAACTTTCTGAAAATTTTCTTCTTATCAACCAAAACCTCTAACTTTCTTAAGTAAATCTATAGCTAGTTAGGACATAAGACTTCAAGAGAAACAGAGCAACTTTTCCCTGAATATGCAATTTGATGGGATGAAGCTTAGAAGAATAGATGCATATTTGGATTGCCTGACACCACTTATATTAACATAAAAACCAAACCACTAAGAAAATGAGATTATACTTTCTGGTTTTCTGGGAGAAAAATATTCTGCTCTTGGCCAGCCAAAACCAGGCTTCTTTCCCTATCATTATCGTATCTTATGCTTGTGTTTTTACATTCTTGTAAAAATTCAACTGCATTTTTGAAACAGAATGCTCACTCAATGATTTTAACAAAGTTTTTTTTTCCTCTGGATGGAGTTCAGATGAAGGATGCAAGCAAATACAGCAGTCTTACCCAGCAGATGGGTGAAGACTGCAGGTCTCCAAGCCAAAATGAAATCAAACGACTAACTGCAATTCCACCACCTTAGGTGGGGAAAAAAAAGCCTGTGGCATTTTGCTTTGGTCTTACCCTTTAGTATTTTACTTATAAAACCTATGCTCAGAATAAACCAAGCCATTTCTCCCTGAATGCAGAGGATCCCCAGACTTAGCGTTGAAGGGCAGCAAGGGCATCTCATAGCCCAGCCACTGTGGAGCTGATCTCCAGGCCCTCCATGTCATGAGAAGAGATGTAATTGACTTTGTTCATAGGCAAGTCATCTTTTGAGATTGTCTTGAGTGAAAGGCTTGTCGCTAAGGTCAAGTACCTCCCAAATGTTATATGGACCTGATGGTCTGTTTATATGTTTTTATATATATGTTCTTTCCCTTGCACTTGGTTAGACATCTTTGGCTTGCCAGGCTTTCAGATTGGAATGAGATGGTAACTTAGGGTTTACCACCTTCTTCATTTGTTCCTTACCACCTTTTTCTGCTGTAAGTCATCTCTGTACTAAATAAAAATATACTGTATATTAGGTATATCATAAAACCTGCTGGTACAATCATAATTTGTGCACCCAGCCACAGACTGTGTTATAAATAATTGTGCTTTACTAGACTCTATTTTCAGCAGTGAGCCAGTATCTATATCTTTCCTCAGGAATTGTTCACCACATTAAAAATTACCACATGATTAACTAATGTTCTGTTTAGCATTTTCACAAAGAATAATTGACATAGATGCACAATCAATGCTGTCTCTACTACCTTAAATTTAGCTGCTTCAGCTCTCATTAATGCAAAAAATTGCATGAAATGTTATATTCTGATGGTGAAAATTTAATAAATGAAGCACGGTTCTGCTTTTCTGTCTTGTGTTATGCAAAATAAATGGGGATTTGTTCTTTGGGATAGGGAGGTGTGTTTTGAGGGGGGAGGTGCTGTTAAAGAAAGCTTTGGATGGGCCAAATACATGATGACATTTTCAACAAACCTCCCAGGATTTCTTTTTATTTAATACCACTTAGTTGTGAAATTCGATTTCTATTCCTTGATTTTAATGGTTAGTCTGTTTTAAAACTATAGAAGCTTAATTGTGACATATGAAAGTCCTTATTTAGGGTAGATTTTTAATTTGATGGCTGTCTGCCCTGCTGTGTAAATAGTCTCTTGGGTACGGATTTTTAAGAGTGTGTGTTCTCCTTTACATTTCACTGTGTAACAATTCCTCTTTACCCATCCTCTCCATCCTCTGAGCAAGCCAAGAGCAGACAATAGATACATACTAATGGAGCTGTGTACTTGCCATCTGTAAGAGCAGCTGCTCTCCTGCATCTGTACAATATGTTGGAACTGAGAGCTTCACTAATCTGCATAATAAGGAGAAGGCTTATCCCACTCTAGCTAATAATCGCAAACAATCGATGCACTTCATTCCCTCACTGTAGAACACAACAAAGTTTCAATACGTTTACATATTCTCCAGATCTACAGAGGTCAAGCAAAAGAATGGACTGCTCATTCTGCCTCAAGCAGAAAAAAAAATTTCCATTCTCTGTCGTTTGTGAAACTGTTATCAACAAAAATCCATTATTGTATTCTTATTTTTCAATTCAAATAGAAAATGATAAACCTTAAGAACCGAATTAAAATACCAGTACATCAAATCAAGCATAGCTTTTAAACTGTCTGTAGTATTGAGCATTTTGGTTTTGCACTATAACCCTTCTCTCCGACCCTCACCCCTATGAAAACATTAAATTAGCTATCATGTGATTTCCCCACCCTGCGTCCTACCAGATATGATCTAGATAGAGGAGTGACACTAATTTATTTTTGTCCTAATTGATTACAGGAAAACACTTGCAAATAATTTTTCAAATGTCCTTTGCCTAACTGCTGTGCGCATATAGGATGAAGTTGAAATTCACAGCCTTTTTAGAATGGAAATTCAGTCCATGAGTCCCATACAGGCAGAAATGGCTGTAATGCTATATTACACTGAGGAGCAACAGAATGAGAAAGAAAATAGGCTGAGAGCAAGTGATGAACAGTATTTATTTTCATTTCATTTACGACACCAGAATGAGATGTATATCTCATCTTTACCAGCATCCTGTAGGCAGGAAGGCTGAGAGCAGAAAAATGATGAGAAAAATTCCATGAAGAAAATAGAAAAGTAAAATTTGAAGGTAAAGGAATATCTGCATTCCTGTTACAAAACCATAAAAAATAAAAGCTGTTCTTGAATTTTTTTGGGAACTAGTTGCAATTGAATGTTTTCTAATATTGACAAATTACCCTAGATGAAATGCAAGAGACAGTTCTGAAAGAAAACTGAGTGCAATAGTATTTACAGTGTTGAATTAACGTGAAGTCACTCTGTTTCTAGCTTGTTTTCCTGGCAGCAGCAGGAGCTGCAGGCAGTAGCAGTAGCCCATAGAAGGTAGGCAAACAGGCCTTCCTTCCCTCCCTCCCTGAGGAGGATCTGACAGTGCTCACCGTGACTCCCTGAAAACTTCCCAGTTATTCTAATGTATTTATAGAGCGTAGTGATAACAACTGGCTCAGGAACAGTGCCTACAACAGTCTATGAACTTGTTATCATTATGAAAGCTTGTAGGCCAAAAGATAATTCTGAAATCCTTTTGGTGTACTGTTGTAGAGCTAAAAGCAAAGCAAAGCGAACTTCCTGGATAACACGTGTTTTGGTACAGTGAATGCTAGGCAAACCATTTCGCTGTCTGTCTGGTGTGACCTTGAGCAATGTCTACTACAATAGGCACGGAACTGCAATGTTACCAAAGATCCATTTTAAGTCAATGCATAATAAGCATGTTTCTTATTTTTATTTCTTAAAAAAAAAAAAAATCCATGAATAGATCAGTTTGACCATTCATCCATCCCTTGACAAGAGTGTGGTTAGTGTTTTAAACTGTGCATGCTTTTCACTGCCTTTCTTTTTTTTTTTTTTTAATTTAGTTACTGTTCAGAAACGTTTGACAAGTATGGTAAAGAAACATGCCTTTTTCTTATATATCTTGTGAACTATGAGTCATAGGAAATAAAAGATTTTTAAAAACTTAATGACAAAATCTCTAAGCAGTGTGCCATCTGGCAAACCACTTGGAAAATGTGAAAAATTTGTATGCATGTGTGCTATACAAACCTACTTATACCCGAGTAACTTCTCAGCTTCAACAGAGTTGAATTTTTATGATCAGGCACAGCCATAGCAATGTTTAGAAGTTGCAATCAGTTTGCTCTAGCCCCAACAAACCATTTTTTTTGGTGGGTGAAAGGTCACATGCCCTCAGAACTGGAGGGGCTGAACACCATAGAGTGCTGCGCCTTTGGCCATCGTCATCAGAGCATGCCTTGAGCACCTTTGCCTCACGCCTGCACTTACCTCTTCCAGCACAGGGGTGTCCTTGCAGCAGCATTTGCCATTTCTCTTGCGCAGGATGCATAAAGCTGGGTATCTTTGAAGGAGACAATAGTGGGAGTTAGCAGTACTTATTTCATCTCTTGTGATATCAGTGTGTTTTTTCTTGCACCCCAGTAGCTGAAATCAGGTAGTGATCTCTGAATTTTAGTTTTCAGACTAAGTGGCTTCTCTTGGAAACATAAGCCAAATATAAATGCTCCAAACAGGCTAGAAGCTCTTTCATTAAAATCAATGTATTGTTATTTTCAATTGTCCCAAATTCAGGGTTTAAACATGAATATTTGGTAATAGTGTTGGTGATTCTGGAGACCATACTTGTGAGAAGTTCTGTATTTGTAAGCATGCAGATAGAAGATAGACAGAAAAATGGGGAGATAAGGTTGACTTATTCATGACAAAAAGGGGATTTTTCTGAAGAGTATTGATTAATATTCTGGCTCTGGTTCTGCAGCCCAGGCAGGCAGCCTCAGCATTCCCTGTCTGCATCTGTGGGTGTGCCAAAACAGAATTGAGGGAACACATTAAATAATGTGATTTTTTTTCCCCAAATCTGGGATTTTGTGAAGTCCTGGACACATGGGAGGCATGTCAGTTTGTCATATTACCATTTAATATTGCCATTCATTCTGCAAAGGAGTACCAGGATTGAACTTTTTATGTTTCATGCTGTTTTCATGCTCTGAGCTCTACAAAGCGGAAGGAAACTTGGGAGAAAACTCAGACCCAGAGGATTTGGAGGTAGTGTCACATACACCCATCCTCCTTTTCACTACAGTCTGCCAGGCTCTTTGCTTGCATCACACTTAAAAAAGAAACAGTAGCTCTAATGGGGGAAAATCAACAAAACCCAGTGACATCCCCAGATGTCCACCCTCCATTCAGTGACTGACAAATGTGCAGCAGATGGTGCAAGTGCTCCCGGATGTATTTACAGATCAATGTAAAAGCACGTAAATAAATAACCAGCAGCAAATGCAAGCCACCTACCTTGCTGCTGGTGCCTTGGTGGCACTAATGAGACTGACCTGACTGGAACCTTGGAGTAAGAAAAAATTTGCTTGAACGTACCTGTGCATGGAAGGAAAATGGCAGATTCCCTGTTGTGCTTCTTGTATCTTAGAACCTCAAGCCCCTTTTATTTCTAAGAAGAGATTAAAAGACACTTAAATGTGTTAGTATTATTGCGACCTCCTTCTCTGTAGGTGTAGTGATCCCACCTCAGTCTAAGGCAGGATCTGACTTTTTCCACCCTCTGTATGTATGGAAATGTTGAGAGATGTGCGGTCTTGCCAGACCCCACAGGGTTGACTTTTAGAAATTACTGTTTGTTTTCTCTGCAATGAGTTCTCCCTGCTTTTCTAAAGATCAAAGAAGAAGGGGAAAGTATGTTTGCCTTTTTATTTCCCTATATAAAGCAGCACCACTGGTTTCACAGAAGCACTGGTGGCACGGACCCTGCAGAAGGCTGACCATCTGGGTAAGGGTCCGAGCCCCTCTTCCCAGGTTTCACTAGGCTCTGCATCGGGTGGCAGGGCTTTGCTAAAGCAAAGAAGGAGTGCTGATTTATCAAAGCAAAGAGTTTTATAGGTTTCACGGTTTAGCAAAGGTTTGTAATCCCCTAAGGCTAATCAAACAGGAAAAAAAATCAGTAAAACATTTTCCAGTGGTATTATTTTAACAGCCATAATTATGACATGCTCTGTAAACAAATGTGGGCACTGCACGTCTGCCACTGAAAGACCTTATACTCTAAATAAAAGCATTCTCCTTGAATCTTCTAGGTGGGCAGAAATAATCCTGGTATTCCCCAGCTTGCCTTAAAAGAAAAGCAGCCTCACTCACTTGCCCTCTGTTCCCTGCTTGGGTTTTGGTGCTGAAGTTGGTCAAGTCTCCAAAAACCATCGCATATAAACTTGTACTTGTGAGTAATAAACTTATTACTTGTGAGATGTCTCACACCTGCTCAACACTTTAGCAAAGGCTGCTAGAAACATTATTATCTGGAAAATTTGGGTTAAAATTTTTGCCCAGTGAAGTAAATGACAACAACCTACTCAGACAAAAAAAAGTATGTCTGGATGTGGGAATGCTTTGAAGTCCTACAGCTACCAGCTAACCACCAGGAGCATTTTAGAAACAGTCTTCCCCAATAAGCATTTATTAATTCAGCCATTTTTTCCATTTAGAAACATTTCTGTAGCTAGGTAAAACCGGAACATTGCAACTCTCCCAATTTCTCTGAATTTGAAACCGTTGCTGTGAGTCTTGAGTGCCAGTGCAGGAAAAGACTACTGGACTACCTAACTTTAGCATCTATATTTTAGTATCTATGTATTGATAAATTTAGCCTACTATTGTAGCACTGAGCTGAGTATTTGTTTCACCTGAGAACCTTCCAGAGCTGCTTTCAGACTTCACCTAAGAGGTTTTCAGAGCAGGAGAAACCATTACTGCATGTAGGAGTTTGATTCATTATCCTCACTGTTAAAAATTAGCACCATTTGTCTGTTTTAAAATTGTTTGCCTTTAAATTCAAACTCTTGTCTAGTTCTTAATAATACCAAGACACTAAATTCTATATAGTTACAAAAATATTGATTTTCAACATGTTTTGAAGTAATGGATGCTCTTTAGAACGCAGCCACACAGAAACGAACAGCTCTCAAGGCAAATTGACTCAGTGGAGTTTTTGCACTCAGCTTCAATGGCTCCAGGATTATCCTCTTCTGCTTAAAGGTATTAGGAGATTAAACCTTTGTTGGATAGTTATAATTCTCCTCTGATGAATATATTAGTTGGAAAACTCACTTTTTATGAGTTTGTTTGCACATTTTATATTTTGTATTGCATGGAATAAAGACTTAGACCCAGATTTTGGACCTGAAATCTAAACAGAATCCAACTGACAGTGTCAGGTGGTGCTAAACCTGACATGGGAGTCTGACATGGGGGCAACAATATTTAAAGAAAAAATGAGAGGGCAGTGACCAAACACTAAATCCAACTGCAGGATCAGTGACTAGAAGGCTCAAATGCCATCTTTATTCCTTGTAAGGATGACTTTTCCTTAAGCTCTCTCTGAAACAACTTGCATCAACAACTGGACAATGACAATGTTTACTAAATGAAGCCTTCCCTTCTTGCAGTTCTTTGGTTTCAAAGTTTAAAGCACAATGTACCCTTTACCACAAATATTTCTATTTGCCTTCCTGCTAACTCCAGTCTGTAGTGCACTCTTGCATGCACCACGTTTTTTTTTTTTTGTGTGTGTGTGTGTTGGCAGTTGTTATCTCTTGTGTATGTTTTAGCTGGGAAAACCAAAATAATTATGTCTAGCAGAATGCACACTGTTTTTTTTTTTAACTTGTTATTTATTTGGGAGGTTGGAGAAATGACACTGCTTTTGGAAGAAGAAAATCCTAATTTTCAGTCTTGACTTTGCCACTAATTCTCTGTGGCCATATAGATCCAAACACATACCTCAAGAAATTATACCCAAAGTACTTAGCTAACACAGCAACATTTACCCAAGGTCCTGGATGGAATTTGCAGCTTCTGTGCCGCAGCACCCTGTTCCTGGGAGCAGCCCGTGCTTGTGCAAGCAGCAGCCATATGTTTAACTAGGTTATAGCTATAGCTTTTGTGATCCTGGGTAACCAAATTTGTTGCTCTATTTCATTTTCTTCATTTGCCAAATGAGAAAATTGATTGACACTTTCATCATAGAGGTAGAGTGGAGTTAAAGATTCAAGTGATACAGTGCTCTGAATTTATAAAATGCCAAGCCATGCCAAATATTGTTATTAGTAGAAGTCTACATTTGAAAAAAACCCCAATTCTTACAAAGGTGAAATTAATTTCTGGTAAATGAGGCATTTTGTATAAGGCCACAAAAGGGGTCCTGTGAAAATGTGGATAATGTTAAAACTCCTCTACCCATTCAGTATGAATTATTTTCAAAAAGAGAAATTTATCTGAACCATATGATATATCCATATATCCAGCTATCTGGATGTAATTTTCACTCTCTAATTCCTGTTTTATTTTTCTTTTGCCTTCCAATAAAAATCAGAATAGTCTTATCAACAGTATTCATGTTATATCTCCTACAGAGTACATGTCAGAGTTAAAGAAGTTTCTCTGTGTTCAGACATGAAGAAGTTCCTGACTGAACATCCAGATCACATGCAGAACAGCAAACGGTACTGAATGGGGAGCAAAAGTTGAGTTTTAGGGGAAGGAATGGTGTGCCTGCAGGACATAGAATCCGGGGTGAGTTATTTTGCCCTGAGTTCCTGGCAACCCAATCTACACAACAGGTAATTCAAAGCCAGCTCAACTATCTTTACAGGGTAATGGAGTAAATATGTCACCCATTACGAATCCTGTGTTGAAAAGAATAACTTCAGATGTGCTCCAAATGTCCTGACATCTTTTGTACAAAAGGCTACTTGCTTGGGCTGTGTATAAGAAAATAGAATTTGCTTTTCAATACTGTTTTTAAAATGTAAGAAAGCAAAGAAGTACAACTGCATACCAAATAAGTCTGCTGTTGCTAATGTTAAATACCTAGTGAAAAGGAAACTCCTATTTTGCAGTGTAGTTTGACAGCAGCAGCTTTGAAAGACAGCTGCTTCTGTGCACTTTAAAGTTATTTAGCTTTTCCTTAGCTGGGTGTTATAATGATCCGTTCTGTTTGGAAAACATGCAGCAAGGGAGTATATTTTCAGTTCTGTGATAAGCAGCATGTGCTTACCTGCAGGAATACGGGTAAATCCTTGCACTGGTGCTGCAGGAGGTTTGCACTCAAAAGACCTATGTAAATTCTTGGTTTAAGGAATGTTAACACTGCTACTAACAGCAACAAAAATCAGACCTTCTTGCTCTTAACTTGGAGCAAGGAAAAAACATGGAAGGTGAGAATGACTTAAAGATATTGAATAATTGGTAAAGTCAAATTAGATTTTAAATGCATTGGGTCTTCTGCCTATAAATGCAATGGACCATTTTTTCCTCTTCTTTGCATCATTACCATGCTAGCTGGAATAAATGATGTTCTCCTTTTTAGTCCTAGCTGAAATAAATGATGTTCCCCTTTTTAGTCTATGACATTGTAGTGATGCCATTTCACACATCTAAGCGGGAGCAGATTTTGCTTGAATAAGCCTATTAAAAAAATTCCTTGTTTTTGTTGTACCAATGTATGCTATGTGTGACAGCACAGCAGGTGGCTGTATTGAGGTGAACTCTAATTAATTCAAATCAAAAAGTGAGACCCCCAGATAACAAGCTCTACAATTAGTGAATTACAGCAAGTCTATGCAAGCATCTATCAGCGATAGCTGCCTGGCCACCGGTGTCCTAGTGGTAAATCCAGCCAATGTGTTATTCATGACCATAGCGAGCGATTCTCCAAGCAGTAAACCAAGGGGAGCTGCGTGGGTGATTTCCCGTTGCTACCACCACCACCTGGCCAGACTCTGCGAGCCTTTCTGTCACAGAGGGGCTAGATGCCAACTAGGGCGAAGACCCTGAGCTTTGGCCTGGGTTGTACCGCGCGGTGGTCCAGGGAGTTGTTGTGACCACCCATTTTATTAGGAAATAAAATAACAAATAATAATAGGAAATACAATGGGTGGTCTTCTTACTTCCTTGCTCTTAGAAAGCCCTGAGCTGTACAACGTATTTATGAATAGTGCAGCCTTACACCTACTTTTAAAAGCTGCGCTGTGAGTATTTCACTGTGCTTTTCAAAGTAGCTATAAAACATAGGAAGGGCTTAGGGGGAAAAGATTCTGCTCCCACCGTAAATCAAAAGTGAGCGGACAAAGGTCAAAATACCAAAAGCCACAAGAACATTAACACTTAGGATATAAAGATTTCCTAAGAAACTAATGCTTGCTCTCTCCCCAGATAAAGCAGACACCTTATCTTTGAGAGTTTACAAAATGGAGCCAAGCTATACAAGTAACCACTTAACTAAACCAAGGCCTGGATCTTTTAGCAGTCTGCAGTCATTAAAGCTCTCGGAAAGTCTCCCAGGAGCCAATATGCTTGCTTAAGTATATGCTGTAAAAGGTCCCTGAGATTTACAAGGAACTGCTCCATGCTAAGCTAGGCACCATCTGATAAACAAGCAATTTTAGCTTCAGACTAAATGATGCTCTTTGAGGCTTTGATTTACAATGCTGCAGATGATATATTTGTAGTTCTAGGATAGGTTCTGCTGTGGACCTGCTGTGATTACTCATCCATGAACCAAGTTAGAGCTCAGATCTTCAACTAGGAGGTCAGAAAATTGTCAATAGAGCAAGAAATGTTTGATAAGGTTTATTTAGATGCTAACCACATTTTTAAAAAAAATTAAATTAAGCAAACAGGGGTGAACAATTCTTAAGCTTTCTAGGGACCTAGCCTGTTTTTATTTTTTTGGTAGCTTAATCTTAAATGTATTTTGAGTGAAAAAGATATGAAAGTAAGTCCCAAATTGACTTTCTGGACTAATTTTACTTTCATTAGACTATCTTTTGAAAAGAGGAATGCACTTAGCTTAACATCTTAAAATAGAAATTACTAATTTAGAGTTTATGAAATTTTTCGGTCTTGTTATACTTCTCCCCAACATCTAAAAAACAGCTTGGAAAGAAGCAACACAAGAGAAATCATGTAAGCTTCAGAAATTTAGATTAAAAACCCAGACAGCCTTAGGGGAAAGCAAGCAAGCAAGAAAGCAAGCAGAACTTAGCATTTCAGGAATGCATTGCTTTCATAATTTTTTCACTGATCCAGGACCTATGGGCCCAATCCTGCACACTGCTGAGTGCCTCCTGAAAAGTGGTGAGTAGTCTCAACTGCTATGAAAAGCAGAGATTTTTTTAGATGTTCCTCTAACTTTGCTGTCAGGAGTACAATATTCATGGAATAATAATAAAAAAAGTGATTTTAACTTTGCCACTACAAATATTATGATCTTTTTTTCTCCAGAAAAGAACACATTTCAAGCACTATTAACAGTAGATTAAGCACAAAAGGTTTAATTCAGGAAAAATAAAAGTTAATTTATCGCTTTTAAATAGAACTTATGTGTTTCGAAATTTTAAAATTCTTTTCTGTAACACTAACTGTTGATCTTGCCTAATTAATATGTCACTGGAAAAGCCCAGAAAATGTTTTTTGTTATCACAAAAACTGTAGACAAATTTGAAATGTATACCTAAATTTTTGCTTTTTTTTCCAAGTGGGTTCAAATGTAAAGCTTAGACATTTGAGAACAGTGGACCTGAAGATTTTCAAAAGTCCTTTGCTTTTAAAGTCTAGTTGGTAAAAACACTTTTAAATACACAGTTTTGTTTCACTTTTAAACTTATCGGTCCTTGGCTCTTTTAAATACTTAGTCCATGAAACCCTCTGCTTGGAAGTGTGGCATGCCCTGAATTCCCACCACCTTGGCTTCTTGCAAAGTTTAAATGAATTTATATTGAAGTTTATGAAATCATTATGATTTCATAATGCAAAGAAGGCATTTATCAGATAAGCCTATGACTGAAAGCAAACAAAACATGTTGTGTCAGAAAGCCTCTGGGACTTGACAACTGCAGAAGCGGCTGTTGCCAGCTGTACCAGTGCTTTCCTATTGGGGGGAAATATATAACAAGATGTTTTCATTTTTAGCAAATACTGTGTAAAGTGAGCATGTGGCAGTCGAGATACTCAGGTAATATAATCCTGCGTGCATTATATGACATCGATTAAATTCAGAGATGTGGCACTTTTTAAAGTATCAGTGAAGGATTATATTCAGTGTCTGGAAATTGTTAAGAACTGCAACTGCAGTCACGTTAGTAGCAATAGCTGGACGTAAGTCTCTAAAACTGTATTACAAAAAACACTATCTTTACTCATTTTTTGTAACTCACCTTTTTCAGATTAAAATTTAGAGTACAATGTTTTTGTTGGAATCTCTTAGTGCAGCTAAATCTGGCCTGTATACTGAAGAACCAATGTATTTTTCTTGAATGCCAGCTGGTGGGTATCACCTCTGAAGACGGCAATACCCTGACTTTTATCCTGTTCACAATCTAGATGCAAGTAATTAAGTCCTGCATTTTCTGCAGATATTGCATGTGATATGAAACAAATTGTAGCAGGAGCCTGATAATGCAGATATCTCATGGGAGGATTCTACTTCACAAAGCTCCCTATTAAAGTTTTAACAGCTTCAAGAAAATTACTTTTCATTGAAACAACCCAGACACTGTGCATTGGCCACCTTCCAGAGGGTGCACTTCTGTCATTCCTAGTGACATGAACGAGACTTACAGATTTGCCAATAAATGCTCTATACATTTTACATAAATATATATGTTAGATATGTAATGTATATGAAATACGATATCAAGGTTCAGTTAGGAATGTGGAAGGTCACTTAAAAGGAGCTTAACTTTTTAAGTAGTGCATAAGAGCAGTACTGGTGTTCTTTTTTTTGGTTTCAAGGCTTTACATAAAATTAAATATGATTTCTTTAATGACAGCAATGCTAGTAGAAAAATAAGCAACTTATAAAACACAGCTTTTACTATCATAGTTTTTTATCTTTCCCTTTATTAAGAGAGACTTCATGGGAAGAGGTTTTCTGAGAGTATAATAGGCTAGACGTGAGTTTCTGCGTTAAAAAGTTAAAACCAGTAAAGACTTGCAAAGACATGCTGTCACACAGAGCAGGCTGGGTACAAGCAGTTTAACAGAGGTGGAGGTAGGCTTTGTCAGCAACCTCGCTGCTCAGCTGGGATTTTCAACTGCTTTAAAGCCAGATCTGTCCCAGTCCCTCAAGTCAGGGGACCAGGGAAGCCAGTAGAAAGGAGTCAAACCAGGCTGACAGCATCCACACTGGAGCGGATGCAGAAATGATTAGACATGCCCACTAGCATCCTAGCTATGAGCATCCTCTATCTCAGCAGACAAGTGTAGGTGGAAGCAGGTCTCACAGGTAAAGACTCAAATTGTTGCTTTCTGGTCAGAGGAGATTATAACAGATCCCTCAAGTGATGAGGAGAGGCAGGAGTCCTCTGCTCCTTGCTTGTCGCCCTCCTGCCATGAGCCTGCTGTCCTGTGTGTGGTAGATGGCAGCTAGGGCTCCGTTGTCCAGTGATCAGTCTCAGGACTGACTCACTACCCTCTCTCCAGGCGTCTGCCCTCTCAACAGGGCTGCATGGGCAGGGGACCAGCAGAAATATTTTACTCTGCCCTTTCATTCTGGACTCGTTAAAATGATCATTGCTGCTGACAGGTGGTTTATATTGTTTTTTTTTTTTTATCACTAAGAACCTCTCCATCCAATGCCAGAGTATTGGACTGGCAAACCAAGAGTGTAGTTTCCTCCCTGCTCTCTTCCTGGGGTTTTCTGACCTGTGGAGCTTGGTCCTTGAGATCCTCCAGCCTCGTTTCAACTGTCAAGGTCAGATGAATGTGGAATCTGAATCCTCATGAATATCATTATGCCCCAGAATTTTCCCAAATTCTGCATGCTAGGACCTTTCAGATCCTTTGCAAGGCTACTCATTTTGAAAAATAAAATAAATTGGTAAATCTCCATTCCAATTGCAGAAGATAGAATCTAGGCATCTACAAAAATGTGAAAATATGCAAAGTAAACAGATTGTTTCTGACAGTAACAACCCTGCGATTGCATAAAGCATCATCAAATTGCAACATGCACGTATTAAGCTCTGAGAACAACTGAATTCACAGTGACACATTCTCAGCTCTTGAATTCATTATCACACCTGCTCAGCTTGGAGATTTGCAGTGTTGTACCTTGTTCACAAAGGTGGCCTCCGAAGGAGCACTGTATTATCAAGGTAATCTCATTTACGTTCAATTTTCTGAATTTCTGTGTGAGCTATACACAGAATTGTAGCAAGGGCAGGGCAAAAGGGTGCCAAATAGAGGTAAATATATGCAAACTCTTCTTTGGGTGTTGCCATCTGGAAAGATGCCCATAGCAAGTCCATAAGTGCTGCTGAAAGGAGATTGCAAAGGGGCAATGTGCTGCAGTGCCATGAAATCGTGCTGTAATTCTGGTTGTAGAGAGCCCAGCTGAGCTGATCCACACATACATTTTCCTCTGAGATTTACAACACTGTAGATCTGTTACACAGAAGTTCCTAGGAAAAAAAACAAAACAAAACCAAAACTAAACCTAAAAATTTAATTAATTGGGCAAATGGTAATAACAAACCACCAGAAAACAAGCTTTTTAAAACAAAAGAAATAAATACTTCTGGACATAGCAGCTGGGACGTCAGTCCCCTAATAAACACATTTTCATCCAAGTACAAAGAAATACATACTTCATGGCAGTGCTACAATCGTGACCCTGGACAATATGCTGGGGATTCTTTAAATCAGCATGTTAATGAATACTCTTACAGACATTTTTGGTAGTCTAATGTATTAACAGGCTGTAGAATTTAAGAGTATTTTTAATTGCCATGACTTCTGTTAGTTCTACCAGATAGCCTACTGGAGTATTTTTCCACTTATTCGAAGGAAACATATATGTGCAGACTTGTAATTGATGCTTGTCAGTATGTCATTAATGCATATATAATTTCTTTATGGTTGTCTTTTCTAGAAGCAGTTATTATTGTTATGGTTAGAATGTGAGAGTTCTCTTGTAATAGTATTTGTCTAAAGCCAGAATTAAGGTTATGCTGTGATGCAATACATTCTTGATAAAACAAATGTGTACTGAAGCAGCACACAATTTGTCGTGTATTTATATCCATTTCCTTGATTTTATGTAATTGACACTTGAAGATGAGACAGTTGATATATTTATTAAAAATACTTTCAGCTGTTAAAGGGTTTTAATTATTCTTTGTTTGGGTTTACACTCATGTGTTTATTTACACATTTTATTTCCTTATTTCTCACAGATGTACTAAAGTACAGTTTTCCAATAAGAAAACTCTCTCCTTTCATGAGAGGCTCCTTGCTATTATAGTAAATGGCTGTAGTGTAGCCAACGCCAGTAGGGGCTGGGAACTGATAGACATATTTCTGCAGTGCAAAATCTTTCACTGTCTTGCAGAACCAGTTGGTCAGACAGAAGTCACCCCAGCCACCTCTAGGAGGAGGCACTGGAGTGAAGCGCTCTCTTGCACTGCAGTAATGTGTGTGAGCAGTATGGCATCTGAAAGCAGGAATCTTCTGTTGTTAAAAAAACTAGTCAGTGGCAAAACACTCCCTGCTGCTTCTTCCAGTCTTTCGCGTACTTATGTATATGGAAAGTAGCATACGAATTCAAAATCATGATGAATTAAAAGAAGAAAAGGATTTAGACATTTCCTTATTCCTTATCCTTATTCCAGAGAAGCATGTTACAATGTTACGGTTTCACATTCTCAGTGCAACCATCTAGTTCAAAAATGTCTCTTTGCCTGGGGATTTAAAACCCCGTTATATTGCAAAAGTACCTTTTTATAAAAGAATGTTTTGGGTAGGGTTGCCCTAACTCTGTCTCTATACACAAAAGAGAGTGGTTGGAGAATCTTGGAGATAAGGACTTTGGGGTCAGAAAACTTTCCTGAGAGCAAGCTGTAACAACTTGAGCTACAAAGACATTTTATTTCTATTGTGGTCACAGGACAGTAAGTCAAGAGCGCAAAACATCCCCTTCACTGTCCAGTCTGCGGCAGCTTCCTACTCAGGTGAAAATAATGAATTCAGCATTGTAACACAGAGATAATTCAGCAACGAGGTGTTTTCCTATATTTACAGACAGAATCTCACTGTTTAAAAGGAGAACTTCAAGAGAGCAGCAAACTCTTCCTGTTAGCTAAAAGAAAAGTACATCACAGATGAGAAGTTGCCAACCAGATGATTGTCACTAATAACACAACAGCCTGTCCTGATAGTTCTTCCTGTTTCTTTTTTTTTTCATTGTCAAAGCAAATCAAACCATTATCAGTTAGTGGCAAATACAGTTTTTCATACCTGCTTTCTATTCAGAATGCTAGTCCTGTTTTTTTCTTCTTTTTTTTTTTTTTCTATAAACCAAGTATCTCCATTTTCAGTCATAAAAGGAGAGAAACAGTAGAAATACAGAAAATTTTCCCTTTAATTCTATGATATAAGAAAACATACCTGTTTCTACATCAGCCTGTACCAGTTTCAAGGTGTAAAATACATTTGGACCATGTTGTTAAGTAGGTCTGTGTTTTGTATTTCCTAGAGATAGTAGCACTATGTCAGACAAGGAAGAGCAGTATTCTCTCTTCTTTCCTCTTCCCTCGTTATCACTCCAGCCTCCCAGTCCAGTCTGATAGCTGGAACACTTTAGCCAGATTTTTAACAAGGCTGGTCCTTATGCCTCAGGATTGTAAGCAAGACTAGGAGTGCTACACTACTGCAAGATGTCCGCACGCAACTTTCAGCTACAGAGTCAGCTTTGGAGAGGTAGAAGCTGTCCTTTGCTCCTGTGGTCTTCACTGCAACCCAAAGGCTTTCAACAGCTCCTGGAAGAAAAACCTTCTCATGCACAGGTCCTGCCTAGTTACAGGTCATTATCAGACACTAATGTTGATCACCTCTTCTAACCATTAACAATAGGCAAATAAAAAGATCCAGATATGTTTCAGTAAGTACCAAGGAGTGTAACCAAATAGTCTGTTCTCCTTTGCCACTAATTTTACATTATATATCACCAAGACTGTCTGTCAATAAATACATTTTACCACAAATGTACCTGATATTTGCATATTGAGATATATTTCCAGATAAACGTGTAAGAAGACCATTTGGATACCCACATGTAAATGGGACTTGCATATATTCCAGCATTTATATTCCTATTAGAATTCAAGAGGCTTTTTTTCCATTGTATTCAACAGTCTCACAGGGTCTGCAGTGAACTGTTTTAGTCCCTGATTTAAATTATTATCAGTAATAATTGCATTTCTAAAGCAGTAACACTTCAGTAAAAACACAAAGACTTACTCAAAGAGGATAGAGCACAACATGGGCTATATTTCAAGCCTACTCCTTCTCACAGAAATGCTTCTTTAAGCTTTAGGGCAACACTGATCTCATATTACTACAGGTATGCTATAGCGTAAAGAAGTTAAGTTTGCCACCTACCCCATTTAGCATTACTTTAGAAGCAAATATACACCGATACACCTTCATGCAAGTTTTGTTATACTGAATGAGTATCTCCACCAAATAGTAGTGTGGTAGAAGCGAAGGTGCCTAGCACAGCTCCTAATGTGCTTGATGTTAACCAAAGCCCTCAGCACCTCAGGGAAGGCTGCAATGGCCCCAGCTGCAAGCAGAGAGGCTCAACAACCCTAAGGGAAGGCAGGAGAACTGCTAAGTGTGTGGCATCGCAGTTGGAGCAGGTGCATTGGGTTACCCTGATCAGGAGTCATATAATGGCTAGGGAGGGGGCAGGGGGATTAGTTTGCTTGGGCTTGGTGTTGTTCTGGATGCGATAGGGGTGTGTCTCTGTGCTGATTTCTAGGTATTTGCTTGTTTTAAGTCTTCCAGTCTGATTTTTTGTTCACAGGTTTGCTATGGTGGTGGCCGTGAGGGGTGTTTTGCTAAAGACTTCTCTTTTGTTTTAGTAGGGGAGCTATGCTTTAGTCCCTGTAGGACTTGAGAGGCTGTGTCCCTTCTTGGACCTGTTGGAAGAAGGATAGGAATCTCCTCCTTGCTTCAGATATCTCACTTTGTTTTCTGTCTTGAGCACCTTGTAATTGTTGCTTTGTAGCGTGGTTTTTAAAATTGGGTGTTTTTGGGTAGGTACCATGTGTAGCATTGCTGGGGAATTAGCACAATCCAGTTATCCTCTTCCCAGGGAGTGAAAAATTTGCGATATCAAACCAGTCTTTCTGTTTTGCTCTGTTACTCATTGTAGAGATGATACCAGCTCTCAAAGCATTGCTCATATCCCAAAGAAATTAGGATAAAGTTTGACTGACAATGCTCAATTAAGAAATGTCAGTGCAATTGTGTGAAATAAGACTATGTCTGAGGAAACAAACACAGCTGCTCTAAATGGTAGTCATTACAGAAGAAGCCCCACCTGTTTTGCCAGTTTAAGTTCACTGGCTTCTTTAGGTCTAATTCTAATTTACTGAGGGTTGAAACTCCCCCTTTGTAGCTATGTCTGTGTTGAATTATTTGCCAAATCAGTAGTTGCACGCTGAAGCAACTATGCCATATGCTAGAGACGAGGGAAGCTGCAGTTTGTACTGCTGAAGCTCAATGTGGTTTTGAGCAGGAGGTAAAGTTTGCTAGTGGCCATGGTTGCTTCCTCTGTCTCTGCTTCAAGTTTATGCTGAATTACATGTGTCAGTAACTGGCTGCTAGTTGTTACAATGGAGAGAATTCCCCAAGTAGATGAGGTTTAAATCTTGTCTCTTATTTCAAAGAAGGCTGTTCCTCTAACACAGAGTGTGAAAGGCCCATGTGTCCTTTATTTTCCTGCTATTGCATGTTGCTGTTACTTTGAATATTTAATTTTTTTTAATACCCAGCAGACAGAGTCATGAAGAAGGAAAATGAGAAGTGCCTTTGTTGGGTGACATAAAACTCACATCTGGTTACCAGGATAAACAAATGTGGTGAGTAACATATTCTGAATTCTTCTACCTTGTATTTACTTAGACTTTCTGCAGTAAAGTATACAAAAATAAGTCAAATATATTGTATCTGCCCGTCACGAATGCATAATTAAAAATATACTGACTCAAGGAAACTCTTCTGATGTTTATTATTCAGTGATTATAAATGTTTATGTCCATGTTCTTTTAAAAACAAAAGCAAAGTCAAAACTGCTGTCCTGCAAAGGCATTTGATTTCATCAGTAAAGACAAACTGGCCCTTTCAAATGGGAAATTATTCAAATGGGAAACTTGAAGTGATTCAAATGGGAAACTTGAAGAAAATGGGGAAGGTAGCAGAGGGGAAAATATGCAGGCAATAAAGATCTAGGTAGGAAAAGATAATGAGCTGAATGGGAAAGAAGAAAGAAATGAATAGAAATGGCTATGAGAAGTACATTCATAGGGTAGCTGCAGGAGCTCAAACCTTTGAAGAACAGAGGAAAAAGTAGGAAATAAGAAAGAGTTGCAGTCAATTGTTGTGGGAGCTCTGCAGGCAGACCACAAGTTGTGCACACATGAGGGTGGCCTGCCTGTCCCATCACCTGTTTCTGTGCCTCTCCGCTGAGTGGTCTTGTCCTTCTTGTGTAAACCTCCCCAAATACTCCTGGTGCTTCATTCATGCTTGTGTGAATGTCTGCAGGAGGGCCAGGGGGAGCAGCCTGGTGTAGTGGCTGCAACTGGCAAAGCAGGCTTTTACCCTACCCTGGCTCCCTCCTTCCTCTGTGGTTCGGAAGTTGCAAAGTGTGAATAAAAGTCAAAAAGAAAATGAAAGCCCGAGGTATCTCAGCTGTTGCTATAAAAAAACCACTGAATTATGAGATGTTTGCAAAGGTCCGGATTTTTCCCATAGTAAGCTCAGATGGTAGAAATGAAAAGCTGTGGCTGGCTTCTGTTCTCATTGAGGTGGACTAACGTTGGGCTTTCTGAACCATCTCCGCATTGCCTGGCTGGTGGGAATGGGTTCTGCTTGGAGTTTTTGACCTTTTTTTTTTTTTAATTGAAGTTGCAGAGAGTTGTGCAATGGGTACCTAAGGCAAAAAATTTCTTCTTCATGGTTGGTTGCATGTTAGAGTGGAGATGGGGAAACAATAAAAAGCAATATTTATAGAACACCTGGGAAATGGGGTGAACTTCTACTGGAAATAATGGACATTGTGCAAGGCTGAGTGCAGCTTTCTTTTGACCTTTGTTCCGATGCTATAAACTTGCTATGTTTGTTAGGAATGTAAAATTATTGCTTATGGAAGTTTTTTTTTTAAAAAAGTGATTGGAAATCAAGTAAATACATAGTTCCTTATCTGAAATGAGAAAAAGTTTAGTACTGCTTTAGAATGCTTTTTGGGGGGGGGAGGAAGAGGATTTAGTTGTTGCTTTTAGAACACTTATTGTTAGCTTTTCAAGGGTTTGACTATCCTGGCAGTACTCAGTTCACTTAACAGCAGGAAGTTAGGTTGTTCTCTTTGAAAAAGTGAGAAAAGTATATGACTTTCATGGCTCTTATTAATAAAATTAGTTTATATTGTCCAGTATGAATTCAGTAGAGGATGTGATGCTATTTTAATATTGGAAGCTCTGCTGTTTGGTTTTCTTTAATTTGCTCCAACAAATAATTTCAGAAGAGCTTAAGTAATGTGAAGAAATGGGTTTGAGTCTTGGACTCTGTAGTAAGGGGAAGGGGAGTTAAAAGAAACAGGACCAAGTCTCCAATGTGAACCGGAGTGATGCACAGCTCTTTAAATGGAAGATGTCTCAGTTCCCTGTTCTTGAAAAGGTTTTTCTTGAAAAGGTTTATCAGCAAGAGATACTCCAAACTCTGTGCTCATTTCCCATTAATTCTACCATGGAAAAGTCAGGGGTAGTTTCATATCAGTTATGAAACTTCAAAATTGACCTATAGGCCCTCATTTCCAGTAGATTGTCCACCACTTCCTTATGGATTTAGGGTAATGTTTCCTGAAGCCTTTTAGATGTTTATGCATAGAGATTTTTTTTTTGCATCCAGAGTCTTTTGCTGCCTTAAAGAACAAAGTAGGGAAGCTATAGAAGAAATGTAGGGAATCACATGCATCTTTCATAGGTCCGGGGATAGTGTAGTGGGGTGGCTGGAGCTTTGCAGAGAACGGGGGTCAGCCTGGGCACCTGGGTCCCTTGAGTCTTGCAGCTGGATACCAGGTTGCACAGTGGGGTGTAACAGAAGCTGTTATCCCTCAGCTTGACTCCTGCAGGAACATGGGAGTCAGTACTGTAGCTAATTTTCATGTGATTGATGTTAATGATAGTAATTGCTAACACTGAGCTGAAGTTAACGCTCCAAACCAATTGCAATTTCAAGTATCTGGGACTGCACTCATCCCCTTGAGGGTATTGATCAAGTAAAGGAGGGACTCCTTTTCAGGTGTTTGATGTGAAACTATATTAATTTAAAGAAGCCAGTGGTGTTCTGGGTTTTATCACATACTGAAGCGCTAGTAGACATTAATTTCTACTTTGTAGTTGATCATCCAGCAAAATACTGAGAGTATGTAGTGGAAATGAACATGTTTTGCTTTTAGGTGGTGGTTGAAACTTTTTTTGACACAGAGCAGAAGAGTCTTGGAGATTAAGAATGCATGACTTGGGTAAAGATTTAAATAGACAATTTTCTTTGCAGGGTTGTGCAGAACTATTTTTCGTTTTTAGATAGATGCATTTTAAGCAGCTGCAGACCAGTCGTGCTATGATTCAACATATTTTAGTAAGTTGTAATGTAATATATAATCAGTCATATTTTAGATTAATGGCTTGATTAATTTGGGAAAAATGTGTATACATTGCGGTTTAAACTATTTTAAAATAGCAGTGTGCAGTAATGAACCAAGCTAGTCTCTTATATTACCTGCCTTATTAGAGTAATAATGTGTAGATCTTGCTTTGCAGTATGGTTACAAACACTTTTTGACATGTAAATTCACTCATGTTCTGCATGCTTCTATTGATTTTTACAAAAGAGAATTGGTTTATCTGACCTACCTTACTTTGATTTTTCCAAGGAAATCAATATAATAAAGTAATTCTTTCCTGCTACCCTCTTCTTCACTAAGCTCTTCTGAGAACAGTCAGAAAATGTCTTCCTTGCAATTATTTCAGACTTGTTTGCATTAAATCCTTTCAAAGGGACCCACGTAAATGTGCTACTTTAATAAGGATGTCTCCCTGTGATATAAGCTAAATAAAATTTTACATTTAAGGTGAGTAAGAACCAGTTATGGAGAAAATTGTTCAATATATGTTCTGTCCTAATTTCTTTTTCCATGCAAAACCTGCTCCAGCTTTAAAGTGGGATAGGAGTTTGATACAGTATGCATAATTTATGCTTTTGGCCTTCTGTCTGCCCTTCTTTTTCTGGAATCCTACATATTTAGATCAGGTAAAATTATTCTTGCCTCCTATCAATACAGTTTGTTTTCAAGCAATATAATGTAACATATAACATAGACTACTTAGGGCAAAGTACTATTCTTGGTTCTGCATGACAGATCCTGACTTCAGCATTATCTGAGTTCTGTACATTTAAGGAAGATTAGAATAGCAAGGCTTTGTGAAAAAATTTCTCTCTGCTATCGTAGTAATTTTGTTTTTAATAGAGGTTTAGATGACTTCTAACATAGCTATTCTAGAAGTTTTGCCAACTAATAATTTTGGTTAAAGTTCAATTTAGCTGTTGCTCGTTACTGACTAAAAATAATCTGCTGGCTCTGTGGCTCAGATAAAATTTACATGGCCAAAAGCCATTTTCTGCTGCTGAGCAGGAGCCTCACTCAGTGCTGATCCATGTGTGCTTTGCCTGGAGGATCAGACTGAGGTTACTGTGCTGTAATGCAGTCAAAGGAAGGAGGCAGTTTCCCATCCCTGACAGCTGTTTGGCTGCCCTTAAGGGCTCTTACAGCTGGGGAGATTGAGACAACTGGAGATTCTCTTTGCAGGAAAAAACATCATCTTCTGCAAAGAGAAAGTGTGTAGGACTTGTTTGGCAAGTTCCCCTCTGTATCAATCTAAGTATGATGTAGTAATGACTTTCCAGAAAGAATGGGATACTTTGTACCATCCTGACAATGCTAAGCAGTATTTCTGTTTTAATTCAGTGGCAGCAATGAAAGTACTAGTGACTAGACTGCACAGTGTATCAAACATGTGGTCTGATCTAGAGTCAGTTGTATGTGGTTTGAGTTCTATTCTCTGTGCTGTTATGTGTTACCATTACTGTGAAACCTTCATAAGTGCAGTTTTGAGATTTCCCCACAAAGTATCATTTTAAATCTCATAATCCTTCAAGGCAGTAGTTTAGACCAAGATGCCTCTGAACTACTGAAAGTTGAGCAGGTCAAATATGATTTACCAAATGACAAGTGCCAGAATTTGGCATTGCCACATGTTTACAAAACAGCATCTTTGTTTTTCATACTCTTTCAGTGTCTGGAGTCACTCTGGAGAGTGTATGGGGGAACTTTGTGTCAGATATGACTGTCCAATTCAAATGCTGTAGTGTGAGGTGCTACCATACTAAAGAGAAGTTGAATTTGAATTTTATTGAAAATAAATATTTACTGTTAAAATACTTTTATGGATCTGACATCAAAAGGGTATTATTGCTTCAATAATAAAAGACTGTAAAGAGACAAAGGTAAAAAATGGACTCTTAGTTTTGGGAATTTAAATGCTGACCTTAATTTTAGATTCAAATGGTAATAATGTTGGTCAAAGTTTTCAGCAAATTTACAAGATTAATTTTTTTAAAAAAATTACTATTATAGTTTTAATTTTTAATAAGATTTTTGAAGTAAACTATTCCAAATTATTCACAAAGGGAAATAGTGCATTAAATGTCAAACTTCATTATTTCAGTTGCTTAAGTCTTTTTCCACTGTAATTGGAATTACACATTCCAAGTACACATTGGAATTAATTTCCACAATGAATTAACTGATACTTTGATTAGCCTAGTTGCCTTTTTTTTTAATCTGAAAGAACTTTGCAGAACCCCCATATTGATCCCATTATAGCTTGGAAATGGCAGAACTGAATTCTTGTGTAATATTGCCAATCTGGAATTTAAACATAAAAATGAAGTCCTCCCAGTCAATAAATTAAAAATTAAGCTATTTATGTTTCTTTAGGTTGGTGTTTTGAGTCTTTTGGGTGCTTTTTGGGTCAGTACTTTCACCCTTCAACAAAATTATCAAGTCCTAAGTTTAGAACAACAGCAACAACAATGTTAAATTTATCACAAAAATTTTCCATACTGAAGCTTTAGAAAATCATACAATCAATTGTTTGAAGCCCTGCTTTAGAGGGAATAATTCAGAATCTTCCAGTTGTTTACAGTGGCGTGGGGAGCTGCTGGCTGTGCTGCTTGACTGCAATGTCTGCTTAAGGCAGTGCAGCTGGAAATGAGTTTGTGTGCAGAGGCACCCGCAAGGTGGAAGAAGGTGATCTTCCAAATGCTTTTCCAAACATTTTATAGTTGACCTCCTGTTCAAATTTATGCCTATAGAAAGAAAATTAAAATCAAGGAGTATTCCTGCACTTTTAAAACAAAACAAAGCCTTCTTCCCATGCCCAGATACCATAGCTACTCTGAGTTGCAGGTGCTGCAGTGTAAGGTTGGAAATGGCTGTGGAGAGACTTTCTACTCTTAAATGTGGAGTTTCCCTTCATCCTTCTGAAAATACTTACTGAAAGACAGGAATTGGTCCCTGGTGGTTCATTCACTGTCACAGACAATACAAGCCCATCCTTCCCAAACAGTTTTTATTTACCCGTACTATTACTAAGAAAGAAAAATACCGTGAATGCCACTTCCCGCAAAGGTCCACTGCTCTGGTATAGATCCAAAGTCTATGGATTTGTATCAGAAATTCCTATGCATGAGTGCTGTTGGTCCCTTTGTCTGCAGTTATTGCACTTTGTGGGACAGTTAAGTAATTATTTAGCACTGGAACTGCATCAACTGTTTTGATGTGTTATGCATTGCAGCTATTTATTTTAGCTGCGAGGTCCGAGTTCCTGGTGTTATCCTCTGCTCTGTAACCCTTCCCTACCGAGGTCAGGACTGCTTTTGTAGCAGCTCTTTTTCTGTCTTGAAACCACACTTGCCTTTAACAACACACCCCTACTTGACTCTGTGCCATTTTGCAACTGTCTTAACAGTAATAATGACCTCTACACAGGTCTTTGAGATTCTGTGCCCAGTATCTGTGTAAAGACTTGATTCCTGGCTGTATCACTCCTTCTAGGAGAGGGTCTGTGGTCATGGACTTATCACAAACTCTGAATTCCATGAACTGGCTGGTGGCTCTGCCATGCATGTGCCCAGTAGCTCAAGTCTGGTTTCCTTGCATCTAGTGTTTTTTTTTCTTTTCTAATGAATGCTTTTTCCTTCTGTGATAGAAATCTAATAGGCAGGGAGAAGCTTGAGTACATAAAATATATGGTTTATACAGCTTTTCTCAAAGATTATGCCTTCATCATAGGTGTCTGTAGTAAATATAGTCAGAGTACCACTGAAAAGAGGCAAAATGTGATAGGTGATGAGATCATGGCAAGTACATACGGCAAAGCTTCTAATAAGCATAATTCCTGGCTGCCATCATAGTGTGAATATTAAAATCTAGATTTTTTCCTATGAATGTGTTTTAAAAAAATATATGCCTGATTATTTCAGTCTTTCACCTCCAGTATTATGCCTCTATTCAGAAAGCAAAATAGGCATATCAAGTGAGGCTTAAAAAGGGGAAGAGAACCATTTGGCTTTACGTGGAGCAATTAGAGGTTGTGTAAATGGAGCAAGAATTTGCTTTGTCAAAGTTGAGTGTATGGGAGAAGCTAGTTATCTGCAGCAGGAGGGGAACAGGGGAAGGGAGCTGAGGTGGTGCATATGTGTGCAGGTGTGCCTCTCCAATGCAAGTTAACATTTACATTTATGATTGCTGCTACTTCGGAAAACCTTTCGTTTAATGATCCCAAACTGCACATTTGAATGGCACAGTAATGCAAAAAGGAGGTATCAACAATATTCTAATCAAAACAAATATATTTTTATTAAAATAAAAATGCTAGAAGAGTAAATTCCTTCCTCTATAGCAACTTCAGCTTTTAAAATACCACTTGCCAGTGACACTGGGATCTGCCTTAAGTGGCTGATAAGTGTCTGATGTGGCAGACTTTAGTGGTTTACCAGGCTGTGAAAGTAATTTTGTGAATGGCACTGAGGTGCTTAGTACAAACTCTTGCATGTAAAACAGCTCATAAAATTTTAAAATAATTTTGCACTTCATTTGAAGATCCACTTGCAACTCTTTCAGCTCTTGCTTTGTTGTAACTGTGCCATAAGATAACCTTGTTCATATCCATAGAATTTCCATTTAAACCTGTTTGAAAATGATTGTTAGTTGATTATAGCTCTGTTCACTCAGACACTGGACGGTCCTGCACTACACCTCATACCACTGTTATGTGGCGGTTTTCATTAAAAATTCAGTAGAACCCATTTATAACCTTTCAGGATAACTTTTGTTAGAAATGCTAGACCTATTGTGGGCTTGAGTTTTCTCAGGACTAGCACTACTCCTGTAACTGTAGACCTGAGCTGGAAAACGCCCAGCAAAATGCAAGCAATGCAAAAATAAATTTTAAAAATGTCTCTAAGCAGTCTGAATGGTCAAAATCAGATAGTTTGAAGAAACTTAACATCAAAATACTTTCTGAACCTTTTGGGATGTCCCTCATCTTAATTTTCCTTTGTCTTTCTGCTCCCCACTATTCTCTCAAGTTATTCTCCCTTTCTTGGTGCTGTTCATGAAGCTGCAGCCCATGGAAGCCGCCGCTCTCTGCAGTGATGGCAGGTTCTGCACTTTGGCCTGGTACCTTCCCTCAGTTTCTCTCAGCTTGCAGAACCATGACTTGTGCCTCAGCAAGCTTCAATTTTGCTATTTTTTTTAATGCTACATTCATAACTTCTCAGTCCTAAAGCTGTGACTGAAACTGGATCCTGTGTATTGTTGCTTTAACAATTAAAAAAAAATCAAATAGGTGTCTGAGACACAAAGTGGACTTGGAAGTCAACAGTCAGTGAACACTGGGACCTTCATATGCACAGCATCTACAAATGATTATTACTGAACCAAATATAATTTCAAAATAATTGAGAATCAGAAACGGGTGTATCTGTCCACTTAGGATCTCTGATCCTAAAGATCACCTTTGCCTGGATCTCACTGCACTGGCTTCTTAAGGAGGTTTTAAAAGCCTTTCTCCTTGCCTCCCCTGCATATGTTCCTGGGCTACCTCTGTCCTTCCATGTCTTCTGTGTGAGGGTGGTGCTATCCCTCCAGCTACCTGTCTTGGACTGTGTGTGAGGCAGTGGCTAGGCAGTGGCAGCAGCTGGATGCTTTCTAGGCATGCATCTTCTGTTAAGGAACAGGTTGTCCATCAGAGAGCAGTTTTCTGGGTCCCAGTTAGAGGTTTTGCACTGGGCCCCCTACATTGTCACCATGATGTGGGATTAGGGGTTGTGTCATAACTTGGGTGGATGGAGAAACATTGCATTCAGCTGCTGGAGTTGCTGTAGATGGCGTGAGCAGAAACCTGGCTGCTTCTGGAGTGAGTCTGGGATATAAACTATGCTTGACTGGGGGGCTTTCACTCTGTATTGACTCTTGTGCAGATTGCAGGGATTTTTGTTTCTTTTCAAGTATTTTATTCAGCACTTCTTGAGTTCTGCAGCATGTCTCTTTACATAGAAATCACTGTCATAATTTATGACGTGCTTGCTGAATTTAGTACTTCGTAAAGGCAATAATCCTAAGTATGAATAAAAATTCAGCACTTCAGGCAGTAATAGAAGCAATTCTTATATTCCTAATATACTGTAGCATTTTAAAATGTTAAAAAAAAATTTGTTTTCAGTCTGCCTCTGAGTGGCTTCTGAATGATAGTCGTCTTCAGCTGATTGCATCTTTGACATCCAAATGACATCCTGTGTTGCACATTCATAATTTAAGATATGAAATGTGTTGCAAAGAAAAGAATGGAAATTGGATCTGGAGTTAAATATATAGCTCTTAAGACAAAGTTACCAAGGAATAATGCATACATTCCTAGTCTTTATATTTACTTAGTACATACACAGGCTAGGAATGAATATATTATATCATGATGTATATGTTCTCATGCATAAAATGGAAACCGTAAATATTTGTCAGTCACTTCATGTGTAGAGTGCCTATTCTAAGTCGGTGGGAGTGTTGTATGAAAAAGTGGTATTCAATTTAACCTCAAAGACCAAGACCATCTTTGGTTTAACTGAAAGTTGTGAAGGCCCTTGATGAATTTGAAGAACAAGTTCCTCACGGTTATGACTGTCATCTTTACTTACGTAAAATTGTTTGCAAACTCTACGTTACAAATTTTTGCTGTCTTGGCAATATTGACTGGTGATATTTTTTAAATAGTTTGTTTATGCTAGAACTTCTATTGGTATAGATGGAATTAAAGTAGTACATACCTTTTTGTTTATAATCTCTTTTGCAGAGCAAACTCCCTCGTAAACTCTGTGTGTGTGTAAGCACTGTGGAACAATATAAGCTTTTGTAAAAACTGGGAGGGTTTTGCAAATACACTGTATTATCCTACATCGTGGCCCTTAGACGCAGATCAGGCTTTTGAAATCCATGTCGTTCAGTGAAGGGTTATTGGCTTATGGATCCCTAGGAGCAGCTCAACTGGTGCACACCAGTGGGTGGTGACTTTGGTCGCAGTTGCATGAGTCAAAACAAATTGCTGTGCCTCACTGCTGCTGCCAAGGGTGTTCCAGTCCCGTTCCATCTTCTTTCCCACAGCCTTATGCTGGCACAGGTATTGCTCACCAAGCAGCAGCTCTAGTAGCACTGAGCTGCCATATGAGCCAGTGGGTGCTGAAGCCTGCAGAGGTGGTGGGAGTTCAAATGGGAAGTCCTGGGCAATTGTAAGGTGGTGCTGGGGAGGGAGTGGGACCACCTGGGCAGGAGCAGAAGGAAAGTTGTTGTTCCCCTCCCTGCTTTTTGTGCCAAGAAGTGTTCAGCTCAGCTGTCTTGGAAACTGCAGAGTAGCTGGTGCATTTGATATCTGAAGAACTGCTTCAAGTATTTATTCCTTCTTTCCTTCTGCTCCCCAACCTCACTTGCCTGGAGTTGTGAATTACTGTTTATGAAAAGTGATTAGAAAATGCATACATTAATGTAAAATTTGGCTTTCAGATTTGCACATCTTTGTGTAGTTATAACAGTCTGTGTATTTTAATGTTTCTGTATGAAGGATGAAAGGCCTTGGTTTTATATTCTTGGTATTTATTTTTATCTACGAAGTATTACTGTTCTATCCTTGTCTGATCAGTTGTTCTCTATGCCTGCATGGAAAGGTTCAAAAGTGACTGTGCTTTAACAGCCCTTTTTATTTTTCTCCATCTTTTTACTTTCAGTGGTTCAGCCACAGTTAGAGTGATCTGTGAGCTCCAGGAGCGATAAAGAGAGCAAAAAAAACCAACCTATTCTTAGAGATGTGTTTGCTTTTCTCGATATCTACCTTGTCTTTTTGCCTAGAGTCTTTTGTCTGTAGTTATTAATTATAGTCAGGGCAACATTTTCAATGATTAATTGACTACTGCTTAAAACAATAAGGCTGCTTAATAAGCAAAACACAGTGCAAACTTCTATTTTTGTGAGACCTTCTTTGGCAAGAAAGCTCCTATGCGCACTAGTGATTCTGGTGCTATAAAATGAGTTGTTGGTGAGTTTCGCATAGGTATATGCTGTTTAGACGAATAAACTGCTTGCTTTAAAGCTGTCTCCACTCCAGTCTTGACATGTTTCTTGCTTTAACTCTTGATTAAAACCTAAACTTATTGGCATTCTTTAAATAGAAAGGGGAATAAAAACAGTAAGAGTTGGACTCACTAGTGCTGGCAGACGGAGGCATGAATTACAGATTTTTGGGACAATTGGCTTCATAAGACCCTGGAAAGGAATGATAAAGTTCAGATGAAAGAGGATGTGATCAAGTCAATTCCCTTAATTTCACCATGGGATTGAGTTCAAGCTACTGAATTAGTGTGCAACCCCCAGCATCTGTCCATCTCCAGGTTGCTGTGTACTCCAGTCACTTTGGATACTGTTGACTTCCACTGCCTGTGTAAGAGTTTAGCCATACAAATATCTGATTTCTCAGGTGCCTAAATATACTCTCAAGATACTGTCAGTGTTTTCCAGATACTGCAAAGACTTTGCAAACCCACCTAATGATGGGTAAAATTAAATGACCTGCAGGTAGTTCTGGCTTAAGTCAAAGCCTGGCTGGGTGAACCGAGTCACTTTATCAGTGTTTCCATGTCACAGCTTCCTCCCCTGACACCTCCTTTCTGCCTGCATGCTTTCTCCATGTGACAGGCCACCAGCATAAATGTCTTTTGCTGGCTGAAGGGAGACATTTTATTGCCCGAGGGACTATGACCTTCCCTATGCTTGCCAAAATAGAGTACCTTAAATAGTTGCCGTGTATGTATATAGAGTATTTTCACTGGAGTACTTAGTCTTTTATCTTTGACGGTTTGGATTTCTTTCAGCTCTTTCATTTCCCTTTATCTGTTTTTCCTGCATAATTTCTTTCACCATATTTCTGCTACTTCCACACCTCTTAACTGGGATGCAAACATAATAATTTCACATATCTATTATGTCATATTTAAGTCAGGCAAAACTAGTTCTGTCCTCTCACCTCCAAATGCTGTTAACTCCTTGCAATGACACTGCTTCCATTAAAGAAGCAGCCGTGATGACAGTTAACATGTCCCTGCCTCTGTCACTTGGCCCATCTTGCACCATTGCTCTTCTGTTTTTGGAAGGGTGCAAGCTAAAAGAGCTATTAGCCACAAGAAAGTATGAGGTTTTTGTATTAATAGAGATATTTAAAGTGTCTCCACCACAGTTAATAGCAGGCATTATGCCACTTATTCTGAGTTTGCTTGTAAGCCTGTATGTCATCTATAATGGTTCTCTTTAAAATATGGAAAACGAAGGCACTAAGCATCTTGCATATCGCCTGACCTACATCTTTCTCCACTAATGGAGCTGACAGCTCTCTCCCAGGAATGCGACAGGGACATTATTTGTTTCTTTTGAGTGCTTCTTGTAGCTTCTAAGGATCTCATCTTGCTGCTCTCCAAACACAAGACAAAAAGACAATCTGGTTGCATGCTTTAGAAGTCCAATCAGAGATTAAAAGGATCAAACTTGATATGCTTTCATCACCTCTAGCAGAGCAGAGTCTCCCTTGGAAAGCCTCGGAGTAAAATTCCCACCATAATAAAAGCAGATATTTACTGCTGGCTTGACAGGAACAAGTACTTCCATGGGTCTCAAACATAACCAAGACAATTCTCTTAAATACAGCAAGGAAGGGAAATCAGAAATGTACTGTTTTGAGATTACTGCAGTCACTTGGTTTGAATGTAAGAAAGCAAAAAATCTGTAGTCGATTGAGTTAAGCGATCCTTGACCAAACCACCCTAATTCTACTGGTTTACTGGGAAGCTGTGTGACTACAAGTATTTACATTTTTTTCCACTGGCAGGAGAAAACTTCTGTAGAGGATTAAAACAAATGATAAGTTGTATCACCAAGCAATAATTCCCTTCCCAGGATGTCCTTGGCATCACTTATGTCTGGTTCCTGAAAATAATCAAGGCGTAGGGAACAACAAAAAATGTTCTAACAGCTATGTCTTTAGCTTTCTGTCTGTAAACTTTCAGGTCATCTGTAATATATTGTAGATGACACTGGTTATCAATAAAATTGACTTAAGCATCTTAAATCAAACCCGCAATTAGACTAAAATTGGCATTGCTAATATATGCTAGTAATAGGATGGAAACCTCATTTTGTGAAACAATAATGATTTGTACCAGTTTACAAATTAAACTTTTAGAGTGTTATAATTGGCCTACTAATGTACTGTTGTTAGTGCCTGAAGCAAGCCAAGTTGATCTATTGTTAGGCAATAAAGCTCTTGGAAACAAATGGTGACAATAAATCAGTTTTGTAAGCTTTTTTTAGTTAAAGCCAGAGGATAGATCCTTAGAAAGGGATCTAAGAATATCACAAAGTGCTTTGTTAGATATATGATTTAGAGGGTGGTGGTGTTGAGTCTTCTGCTGAGCATAGCAAAAAGAGGTGACTTGTCTAGAATAATTCTTAAAGATTTGTATGTTGTAGGAAACTTATGTTTAGTGAAAACATTACATTAATTGTAAACTCCATAAATACTTAAACATTTTAAGTGATGTTGTATGGTGATTACCACCATTTTTTGGGGGAAGGAGATTAAATGTATTAAATGAATGACCTATTTTATTATTAAAATATATATGGAAACCTTTTTTGTTCAGCAGAAAACTGTCACCAGTCTTAGTACTAAATATTGTTGTGTTTCAAAGTGCCCATGTCTGACATCAAGAAGCTTTCTGGATCCCAAAGTCATCAGGGGGTTATTAACCTGTAAGCCATGTGAAAGACTTCTTCAGGTTCAGTCAAAAATTATTTCACTCTAGCAAGGCAATTGCTGCTGAGGGCTGGGTACTGGGCTGGTTGGGCAGACCTGGTGAGAGAAAAGCCATGGGCAGAAGCTTGTCTATGCTAGAGGAAAAAATGATAAATGGCAGAGAGGAATGACTTTGTGTGTCAAATCCATTACCTGAATTTGACCATTTCTAAATGGGAAAGTGTGCTGTTGCTTTTCTCCTTTGCTGTTTTCAAAGGAAAAAAAGCGTTCAGTATCTGTGAATAAACAGGCTGTTACTGAAATCCCCTTCCTTCTGTTATTCCTGTAAATGGAAGCAGTCCTGCGAAGCTTGTTTTCCAAAGATTAATTATTGGAGCAAAAAAAAAGCTCTACCACTGAATTTCAAAGTAGAGAAAAATTCTGCAGTTGTGGAGAAGATCTGGCTGTATTTAAATGTATGAACTTGACAACTCTGTTTATGTTAGATGGAAGCACAGCCCCCCACCCCCCAAAAAAACCCCAGTTTCCTTTTTCAACAGAAATTGTGGTCATATTTGTAATATTATTGTATTTCCTTAATAATAATCAGATGTGAAATAATAAATATCCGTGTTGTTCAGACCAATACTTTGGACATGACATATTTTTTCCCAGAATATTTTTTTGATTTTAGTAATCTTTGAAGTGAAGTTTGCAAGTTTGAAGTTTACAGTATTCCACAGTAGCATATTCAAAGACACTTCTCATACTCACCAAAACAATCCTCAGCAAAATGAGAAGTCCTGATACAAAGGACTTTCATTTTTAAGCTTCTAGTATAGCTTTGAAAATAAGAATTACATATTGAAAAAGACAAGTGATTAATTTGGTTAGATGTATTATTTGTGGACGATGCCAAAAGTTTAATATTAAATTAAAAATATCAATCCTCAATTTCAGCTGATTTAACATTACGATACAAGAGGAACAAACTTTTACTGCAACCCCTCAACGTTATATGTTTTGTTAATAATTTCCTCCTGCTACATACTTAAGCTTACATCTGCTATAACAACTTTGGTGTTCTATATTCATGTTATACCTTCCAGTGAGGGACGTCAAAAAAAATCCTGTAGTGAATTAATGCTTGCTTCTTGGATTTCTGCATCCTATCATAGCTAACCAGATGATATGCCTGTGTAGTGAAACCCTCTTGGGAGATGAGTGATGATTTTATTGAAACAAATCGGATTTCTTTTTGCAAATTAAATTGCCCCCTGAATGCTAGCAAAAATCTTCCAAAGTTTTTTTCCTAACCCTGAAGGTAAATTACTATGGAGGGGAAAATTTTAAGAAATGTTTTTTCATTCCAGATAAAGAATTTACAAAATGTGGAACAGATCTAGTAGAGGAGGAATGCTGAGGAAATGGAAAGGCTTATAGAGAAGCTATGAAATAGTTGGTGTTAGTTGGGAATCATGAGATGGAGGAGGAAGACACAACAAGTTAGTGTGGAGCTCCTGAAGGAGCATGCATATAATAAGGAAAAGTAAGAAAACTAATACCCTGAAAGTTGCTTTCAGGATTTTCTGATGGTCCATTTGCCATCCTAGAGAATACTGTGAAAACAGTTTCTGTTCTGTATTGGTAACTTGCTGTATTTCTCATCTGACTTATTTTTACAGACAACAGGTTTCTGGCTGATCACCCAGAATTTCTCATCACAATACTCTGATGCCAGGCAGTTGCATTGGGGTGATAAAATTGTTATAAACTTACATTGGTATAGGAACACAAAAACTATCATTACTAGTCTGACCAGTGGTCCATTACATCCACTAGTCTCTAACAGCAGTGTTTACTACTACAGTCAGAGGGATATAAAAAGGCCCTAAGTAGAAATGGATAGAAGACTGCTTGTAATTAAGCCTAAATATGCTGTTTTTCTGTTCTCAGAAATTCTTTGGTCTGTTTATTATGAATTATTATGAATTCCCTAAAGCACTGCTAGTGTATGCTCAGATAGGAGAAATTGAAGTTCTCTTCTGCATTGATCAGAGCTGGACAAAGATTTTAGTTTTAAAATATTTTTCTGTCCCAAAGCCAGAAAATACCAATGCTTTCCATTAGTATATCAAGAGCATCCTGAATCTATAGCCTTGGAGTTTTCCCTTTCCTACTGTCCAGTCTTTGTAGTCACTTCTCAGTCAGCTGCCCTGAAAAGCCATGCCTTAGACTGCCCAACCACCTCTGTTTCTCCTTCGACTTTGAAATTATGACAGAAAATTCCTGGGTGTTCTCTGAACTCTCTGGCCTTACAGGGTTGGCCTAATCCTGCTTTGAAATAAGGGGTAGGAAGGGTATAGGTAGCTTGGGCAGCCAGTAGCAATTATGGGTAGACAAAATCAACAAAGATAAATCAGAAGGAAATAACTCTCATGAATCTATCATGGGGCTTGCAAAGAATTCACTGGTGCACCACTGAGCTAAAATGCTAATATACGCAGTGTGTTTATCAGCTTTGAGGGAGATAAATGATGGTAGAAAAGTGATGTGAATACTTGGAGAGGGAGCTGGCATATGCTAATTTCATTGTGGGTTTTTAAAATCCCCTTGTTAAAATTCACTGGGGCTCAAAAGTATGAGAGAATATCTGCACATTTAAAAGTAGAATTTATTCCACAAACTAATGGTGTTTGAAACTTCTTGGAGGAAAAAGGAAGGTGTTGAGAATGGAGGGAGGAGAAGGAGCAATCAGCAGGTTGCAGCTGTTTGAAGTGACAGCTCAGAGGATTTACAAATGTAGCTGCTATGACTATATTGCTTGAGTCACAATAAAAAGTAATAGAAGGGGAGGTATTGAGAGACAATGACTAAAGTTGATGGAATAGTAGCAATGCATTTAAACATTCAAAGGATTTTGGAAATGGAGGAGCCACAGAAAAAGAAAATCAAGGAAAATAAATGAGAGAAATCCAAAAAATAGATATAAGAGCGTCCCAAGCAGCTCAGCATGTGTCAGATGTGCATTCTAGTGTGGAGTATTTACTAAAATATCAGGATTGTTCATGTAGCTTTGTATTGTGAAGCATATTTTTCACCTTGTGTAATGGGGAGCAGCTGGGAGTATTTGTACTGCTATGAGGGATTGCTACTTGTACCTAACTCTAATGAAGCTATATGTTTCCATATGGAGAAGTAGTATGAACAGGCTGGAGAATTTACAGCACCAGGTTGCTTAAGTCTAACCAAGTCCATCAAACGACCTGTGCATGAGGCTTGAGGAGTGTCCCTCTTTATTTTGGTCTCCTTCAGCAGTGTGAGTTACTGTAACCAACCACAGACATCCCAGTAATTAATCACAAGTGATGGCAGCGGTTGTACTTCGAATAGGTGGCACTGGCAGCTCTTACACTGGGGCTGTTCACTTTTGGGAGTCTGCTGATTGAATGGGTAGAGAGAGTCCATACAGGAAACCTAGAATAAGCTGGAGACATTACTGGTGTCAGTCTCTTGAAGATGTAGTGGATCAAATGGGATATGGCAAAGGTGCTTGGATAAAGAAAAAGACGAATACAGCCTTTGAAGTAATGTAGTAGAAAGAGATGTCAAGTGTGGTCATTTTTAGACTTTTCACTAGTCCAGCCTGGAAATTTTCTGAAGGTTGTATCACCATCAGCCTGAAAAACAGCAGTACCGAGGAAGAATATACAAAAATATCTAATTACCTTAAGCTCACCGAAAGGAACTAAAAAAAAAAAGGGAAAACTCATTTATTCTACTATTGCACAGAATAGAAAGATGTTGGGTTTTAGAGAGCAAACTAAAACAACCACATTAGTATAGCTGTTCTTTGAAAGCTAAGGATGTTAGAGTTGTTGCATATGTCCCCTGTAAGTGAGATGAAATCAAAGCACTATAGTAAAGGCAAAGGGAGGGAAAGTAGTATCAATCATTGGCAAGACCTTTATTCTGAGCTGGAGAAAGAAATTAGTGTTGTTTGTAGAAGAAATATGATCAGAAGTCTCTAAAATAATCACGTGCTGGAAAAGGCAGTCTGAATTTCTTCTATTTTTCTTTATACTTAATTTCTACCAGAATACCCCTTTATCAATTTGCGTGAAAATGCAGAATTAAGGAGCTGAGAAAATGTTGCAGTTAAAATGTGGAGCTGTTGTTTAGTACTTCCTGTCATTCATCCATAAGATTGTGAAATCTGTGTCTAGCAAGTAATCTGTGTAGTACCTTGAAATGGAGAAACCTCTTAAGCCTTCCTGCAAAGCACATCTCTTCAGTTTACTGTTAGCTGCTGCAGCTTTTTATTGCCACTATTATATTTGGTTTTTTACACATGTACAGTATACTAGTATATGTTACAGAGTGGCCTGAAGAAAATGTAAGGGACAAATTCTACTTTCTGATGTGCTGCTAATACCCAGACAATAAGAGCCTTAAGTGTTTTGCTTTAAAATAAAAGTCATTGTCTTATAAATCACTGTGCTACAGTTGGAATTTTTAAGAAATCCTGCAAAAATTCATAATGAAACCATCAGTGGCCTGCTCTGGCCTCATCTACTGTGACAATCACAAGATTCAACAAAAGTAGGGATGGTGTGAAAGTGTTAATGACAGCCAGGTTCAGCATCTTGATCTGGTCTGCTTTTCTGGGTGTCGTTGTAGAGTTGCATCCAACAAAAAGATGAAGTCTTCCAAAAACATGCATGTACATTAGTAGCAGCTTATATGTGGACTGAACTGTTCAAAGAACAGTTACAGTTGTGTGTGCTCCAGCTTTGCGCAGCGTGCTCGATCATGCTCCTGGGTTGCTGATGGAAATGTTGCTGTGGAGTTAGATTTGACTGGAGCTGGACATGCAGGGAGGTATCTTGCAGCCTGTGAATGTGTTAATTAGCCTGATAGCCTACATGCAGCAACTGGCTACCTAATACACTCAAGTTGCTTGAAATTTCAACATTAACAAAACACTAATGAAATACTAAGCTGCCATATATCTGCAAGTTTTGCATGGCAGTTCCAACCTTGTAGAGAAAAAATGCACTTGGAGATGCTGCTGTACAGATTGTGGAGGAACTGTGAGGGAAATCCAAACAAATACTGTAATTTCTGAGTGTGTTACACTTCTGAAATTAATATTTCTCAAGGAAAATGGGAAGCCTTGCTCAGATTCAGGTTGTTAGTCTTAGTCTGCCATAGGACAACACATTTTGTTGCAGAAATATAAGTGTATTTATATTGTCCTAATTTAACTCACTGGTGCATAAATGCTTTTGTATTAGTACGCCTAAAACTTTCCTATCATGGACAGAGTTTTACAAGTGAAAGGGAAAAACCAGAAAATCACCTCTCTGCTTACTTGCACCTTTTAACATTTAGAAGCTAAAGCTGGTTTTAAGTTTGTATTATCTCTAGGGAGAAACTATTGTTGCTTCTACATGTCTCCATGGGTTTCCATCTGAAACACTTTCTTACCACTCTTGTTTGAAAACTTATTTTCCCAGGTTTGTAGTAACCTGTCTTCAGCCCATGTATTTTCATGTACTGTGGCTTTTCTTTCCATTCTCCCTCTTTGCATCTGCTCCTGGTGGCTGCTGCGATCTGTAGTTCCATTGCTGCTTTGCTGGGTGTTTCTGTAGGTACCCCTTAGTCTCCTTTCTTTTGTCGTCCTTTTTTCTTCCACTTCCCAAGAGCCATGCAGTATGTAGGCACAGAGTACTTCAGGCCAGATTGTACTTTACAGTCTAGATTTATTTACATATTTGCCAGAAGCAGGTATTTATGGGTATTCTCTGTTTATTCTTTCGCACAGCTGATGACAATTGCTGCTTTGGTTTAGAGCCACAGGAGTAAATGAGTTCTTGAGTGAGTAAACTACATGTCAACCTAAATAGAGCAACCCTCATGTACTTCATGTGCAAAAAATTCAGAAAACTGGAAACTGCATAATAGCAACCAGCAGGATAGCTGAGCCAATTCAAGACTTTGGCACCAGAAGGTTTCTGTAGCCATCTTCTATGTATCCAAGTCTGTCTCTTCTGTTTCATTCCCAAATGTATTTGCCTCATAAAAAATGCAGAGATAATATAACATAAATGTGTATAGAAAATATCACCTAGCAAAATCAACAGAGGGGAAAAACAGTGTGTTGAAAAGAGAATTCTACCACAACTGAACAAAAAATAAAAAGATACCACAGTAATAGCACTAGAGATTTTTCATCTGTTAAATTTAGAGTCTTTGTGGAGTAGTGCTGAGTAGAAGTTCAGGAGCTATGTAAGCAGGTAGGGGACAAAGTATGTACTTATGCTATGAGACACTGAGCTGGCCCTCTGTGTTTTGATAACAGACGCTTTTCTTTCTGATGGCAATTTTAAGTACTTTTAATATTGTCCTTCCAAAAATGTAAATGTGAAAGCTCAAACCCAAACAAGTTTCAAAATGTGTAGTTCAGAAACAAGAGCTACGTTCTATCGCAAGTAGTAGAACCAATACGAGATATCTGGTAAAGTATTTGCCTCAATTTCCTTCATCTGCCACTTCTGCTTCAGCGTGAAGGAGGTCACTTACACAACGACTGACACTGTGTGAATATCTTCTTCCCTATTCCTGTAACTATTCAGTGCTCATCACAGGATTTTTTTTTTCCCAGAGCAGCTTGGTGTGTTTTGTGATGCTTTCCTTGATGTTAATAGGAATATCATTTGGCTAGGAAACACCAGCAACTCCTTTAAAAAAATCCTCTAATAACTGGATTTTAATTTCCAAGATCCTAAAAGTAAAATGGAAAAAAAAGACAACCAGATTTCAGCCAGAACTACATGTCAATAACAGCTTGGATAATGGTACCAAGTGAACTGCAGAGTTCTCACGCACACTCTTGCTTTGGATTAATTTTTTCCTTTACTCCTTTAGGTGCTTGGGAAAATTCTACAGACAGGTCTTCAGCACCAGACTCTTTACTCTAAATTTCTGATTTGAAATCACTAGATAGTTCAAATAGTGAACTATTTATAGGCTTTTATTTTCTTTGTCCACCTATAACAATTACTCTATTACTAAACTTGCCTTTAAATTGGGCTTCACAATATGACATAAAAGGCCAGAGCAGGGAGAAGAGCAGCGGTCTCTTGGGCCTCCCTGCCTAGAGCTGCAGAGAGGGTTGGAGGTCAATGGAGTCACAAGTGGGAACAGACGAGTCTTCTCAGCCTGGATGCAAAATTAATTGGGGAGAAGTACAGAAAAGGAGGGAATTGCCTTGCTAACTCAGCATCTCACAGCTGGAGGAGGAATATGGCTTGGTCAGGATGGTTGCCTTTGGTGCTGGCAGGGGATGGAGATCTTTCTTCAGTAGGGATCATTTAGGCTTTCCTAAGCCAAGAGTCATGTTGCCTGTCTTTTTGCAGCTTGTTTCTCTCCTCCTATAAACTCTGCTTTGTTTAAAGGCAGTAGTTTAGTCTGTCACTCCTAAGTAGTGAAATATTGCTTTTTGAGCCTCGCATATCGTGTAATCCAGTTTTAGAGTTCCTGGAAGCCTCTAGAAGAATTTTTAAAAAAGTCTTTTTTAAAAAGTAGCTCTGGTTATGAAGAAATGTAACAAAAATGTTTCATTTATGATAGTGTAACATATTGCTGTAAATTTCACATGGATGATTGAGTGACACAAAACAGCGGTGCTTTAGTTGCTAGCATGAGCCAATTTTTGAGTGTCAGCTGGGTCAATGCAAGGGAAAGCTCTTACCCCTCTCCCCATGGGGAACCTTTGCAGGGCTGAGGGGCCATGCTTGATGTGAAGTGCTGCGAAGGATGCGGGGAAAATTTTTCAAGTGCCTGGGGCGTGGGCAGATAAAGATCCTCAGAGCACTTTAGACCAGTGTCACTGTCATCAAGGGCCTCTTCTAGAGGTTTGGGGGGAAAGTGCATGTGAAAGACTGTAGAAGCAGAAAGGAAGGATTTGGGGAGCCTTGTTCCTGAGAATTGCTGGAGGTGTTTGAGGGAAAGGGATTTGGATGCTTCCCTGAGATGGGAAATGACAAAATGCAGCAATAGAAGTGAGCTAAGCCTGCAGAATCTGGTTCTCAAGAGGCTGTTTTGCCAGGGTGGAGACCTGAATAAAAGTGGAATACATGCATCTGCAAATGACGCTTTTGAGTAGAGCTTGGAGGCAAAACCAGACCCAAAACACCACAACTTAGTTCATGGCCTAAAGCCACAAGTTGTTCTTCAGTGATTTCTATGTGATTAATTTCAGTCTTTTTAATTTCTGAGGAACTTAGGAGACAGCAGATAGGAGCTGCTGGAGTTAAGAGCTAAGGAAAAGTGTGGCGGAAGTTTCAAATCCTGTCCTGTGACAACTGGTGTTTTAAAAATGCCTGAGACTATTAAAACTGGATCTACTGATTTTTGCATGATTTTTCATGTATTGCAAGCTTTCTTCACTGCCATGCCTACTATGTAAAAGGTACAATTGCTATTTGCTGTATATTAAAATGAACTGGTTCTATATGGAGAAATAACTCATGTAGCTGCTGGAGTGTTGAATCTAGACAGATCTGACACTCATTCTAGTTGCAAATTAGTTCTAGATGTTTGAGAATACAGTATCTCAAAAAAATCTCAGAAGGGCAAGTAAACTTTCAATGGTTTAAACACATGTTTCAAGTACTTAAGAAAAAAAAACAAAACAAAACAACCAAAGCTACCCTAGTTTCCCTTTTTTGGGTAATAAATACTGCCAGGAAAAAAACTGCACATACATATTTGGCAAAAAAGTATTTTTTTCCCCCTCCTATGTCTCATGATGAAGTACGAATAAAAACAGTACTTACAGCCAAGACTAGTTCTGCTTTAACATTCTTATTTATTTTTCACTGTGTTCTGTTTTCTTAAAAACCCAAATTCTTTCAATATAAAAATACATTGAATTCAAGTGATACAGCATTTTAGGATTCTGCAAACTGGACCATAACCTATGATCTTTTTCTCTAGCTCCAATTTGCAGAGTGACTGTCTTTCTCCACGAGGATTAAATGCACTCCTGTGAATGTTCCTGGACTTTTAGAGAGCCCTTGCAGCCTCTGATTCCCACCCCCAAGGAGCACAGCCTGAAAGAGGAATAACTCATTTCTACTTACTACATAACTTCTTTAAATATAACCAGCTAAAAAAATTTACATTAGGTGTTTTTATTTGATCAAACTGGGACGGGCATCAGAATGATTTGATCTTCAGGACACTAATACAGAATTCTATAGATAACTATGACAAAATGTTAAGTTTTCAAATTTTAATGGCGCATACTTTCTGGTGTTTCTCTTCCAAGCTGACTGTGGATTTTCGTAATTTCAAATTATTATTGTGTTGGCTGTTTTCTTAATTTCAGTATTGAATAGAGCAAGCCAAAACACCTTTCATCTTCCAAGAATTCAAGAGTATGGGTGTGTATGATTTAGTGACAACCAGACCTGGCTTCAAGATGCAGAATTTGATCCAGGTTGTGAATACTCATTAAATTTGGGAACATTCAGATTCTTGAAATATGCTGAACCCATTTTAAAAGAAGGGTTTATAAATTAATCTGAAATTGGGGTATTCCCTGCTAGTGGATGTTATGTTGATCCTCTTCTAATAGCTCCATCGCATACAAAAATATTAGCTTTGAGACCTTGCACAAAAAAGCATTTGCCTGCAATATTTTTGTAAAGGATCAGTCCACATTGAGTACTAGACTTGTAGCTGTGTGTCATCCTATGACTAAATCTGAGTGAAGATGCTTTTTTTTTTTTCTTTCGCTTATGTGTTTCTCTCAATAATTCTTGCCCTTTGGTACTCTGCATGGAGTCTGCACTTCTCATGGTACACAGCAACTTTGGAAAATTTAAGCAATATAGAAGGAAAAACTTTTGTTTCATTCATTACTGGTTTTAGCTCCTGTCTTATTGATCACTGACTCATCAAGCAGAAGATAATTTGTTGTCAGATAGGTGACATGGCTGCCTACATGAACAATATATGATTTATGACTGACTGTCACAATAGACAGTAAAGCAAAAGAAAAAACTTCAAGTTACTCTTAATTTGCTGGGTCCTGGCTGTTGTACTTGACTAGCATGTGCTGCTTTAAGTCATGTCCACTTATACATACCTATCTTTTTCTATAGCTACAATACTGACCATGAAAAGCTTGTCTTATGAGACACCAGGATTCTGACTTGGTGGAAACGAGCTTAATCTCTGTTACAGTATTGCTGTTACCAGCTGCATTACTAAATTAAGTTGACCTCACTTGATATACATTTCTCTAGCCTTAGTGTCCCTCTCTATTTTTATAAAAAGTATTAAAACCAGGTTTACTTATTTTTTCCCTCTCGTTTCCTTCTGAGACTCTAGAGGAAATAGTTTCATTTCTTCCGGTTTACATATGTTTGCATGAGGGTGAGAGGGGTGGGGACCTTATTGCATGAAAGTCAAATCAGTAAGAACAGCTGCTTCTTTTACTGCCAGAGAGTTAAGCTGAGCTTTTCACTTGGCTCTTGCAGCAGTGAGTTCCATAGCTGAAATCCTAGGAAAATTATCTTTTGTACTTCAGACACTCTGACTGATTTCTGGGACTTCAGTGAAAGTCAACTGTTTGAAGACTGTTATGGTCCTGGAAGGAAAAAAGACAAGACAGACCTTGGGAGGTGGATCACTGGTTTTATGGGTTGCATCAAGCACAGGTCATGCCTGTAACTCCCTAAAAATTACTGCTCAGCTAGGGAGGATTCAAACTCTTTGAAAGGTGCAAGCATGGTCCTCTCAAACACAATATTTTGGAAGCCCTGATAATACAGAAATAGTTGTAGTGTCAGGGAGAGATAATGTTCCTGTCTATGATGACTCAGGCAGGACTATCTGTAAATGTTACTCTACTGGGCGTCACTGCCAAAAGCCATTTTGGCAGCAGAGGCAGGGCTTGGCTCTCAAAATGAGGCAGAAATGAGACAAGCATATGTAGCTGGTGATGATGTGATGAGGAAGAAAACAATCCAACATCGTGTTTGCTTCTTGCACTGCTTTTTACACACAAAAATGCCTTAAGAAGTTGTAACTAGGTTATAAAACATAAGTACTGATTTGGTGAGCTGCTGTTGCCTATCTTGTTAGGTGATAAACCAGAAGGTGTTTTTCCGTATGAGAATTTATTTGTTAATTCTTCTGTTCAGTCAGCTACAGAAAATCTTCAGTTTGTTTCTACAGATGTTAGTATGGGCGAAGGGCTGCAGCTTCTTCTCACCACTAATTTCCTCTTTTCTTTGTCTGCTAAACTGAAGACGTGTTGGTAATCACTGCTGGTATGTGCCATGGGGCAAACGTATATGGTTGGTCTGGTAAGGAAAATAAATATGTACTGGGCCAGGCTGCTGTTAATTTTGATGTACCTGTTTCCTTCCCCAGGAACCTCTGAAAGTGGTGGTTCCTCCAAAAGGGAAAGACAAGGACAAAAAGGCTATTCTGAGCTAATTCTTCTGCAATGGGGTGGTGGTGGAGATAAAAAGAGAGAGAAAAATGTGAGGGGTAAAAATGAAATAAGACTTCTCCATGTGAATATTATTTCAATATTTTAAATATTAGTATCTTTATACTTACAGGAAACTACCAATCTAGAAGTACTGTACGTTAATTTTTTTCTGGGTCTTAACACTGTGTTGTGTTAATGATGCTTTAATGAAAATTGCATTCTTACATGATTTTGTTTCTGGAAATATGATTCCATGTTTTAAGATATAGCTTTCAAATGACACTCTGTCCATAAGTCCTGTTACACTGACAATCCAATGGCACCACTACATTTTATTTTCAATGTTTTTGTTCCCCTATTTTAATAAGACGTCAAGATGGGAAAAACCTCGCATATCTGTACTTATAGATCTATCAATGTGCATCATTACTTCATCTCTGATGGAAAAAAACCCCACAAACTACAGAAAACCCTCACAACTGCTTTATATATGTTCTAGAATGAAATTTTTCACTCAAAGTAAAGGTTAAGTTAAAAAGGCACAACTTTTGAACATGTTTTTCCGTTCAAATTTTCACTTACAAATTTTTTTCCTATGCCTTCAAAATGTATAAACCCCACCCCTTTCTTAATCCAGAAAAGTGTCCCTATATGATTGGGAATATTTTTTTTCTGTTGATATTACACATACATATGAAAGAATGGGCTTAGCTGTTATCTGTGATTCAATCTGCTCTTTGAAAAAAGGTCCCAGCAATTACCAGGTCAGTAAGTTCATCTTTCCAGTTGCCTTCAAGTGTTGTAGTTTTAAGTGCTTGTTTGAAGGTAAGAACTGTATTCCCTCACTGCGTGAACAGTATCATACTGTGAGATTTACAAGCAAGCAGCTTAATACCTTCCCCAGTATTGTCTTCAAGGTATTTCACTCCCTTTATTTTCCTTCTTCAGTAAATAAGGCTGCAAGTTTCAAATCTGAGTGCTTAAAATTAGGCTTTTAGATCTGTAGTCAGGCTTTTAAATAGCAGTGTCCAGATTCTCAGGAGTGAAACTGGGTTGATTTTGGAAGCCTGCAGAGGGTATCAGAAGAACAAGTTTAAGCAGCTAGCATTGGCATTTTTTTAACCTCAATTTTACAGTTTGTATTCAGGCATTTTCTTCTTATAATGGGGAAGTACGTGGTCCTCCTCATACAGCAGCAGACCCTAAACTAAACTGCTTACGCGTAACGAATGGGAGTAATAACACTCTTCTTCGTTGAGTACACTTGTCAGATCATAAATCGCCCTTAATTTATTTTACATCTTAAAGTTATTCCATGCTTGAGTGTCAAAACTGGGTAAACTGCTCTGAGTGTGTGAAATGAATTCTTTATTACCTTTAAATTAATTCTGAAGTTTGAATGATTCAAATATGAAAAAATGGGTTTCACCTTGTAAAACTGATATTTCACCTCTCTCCCAAGATCATATTACTTAGAAACCCATGGCCAGTTTTTCTGTGCTACCCTCCTTTTGCATTGCTTGTGCAGTCCCCAGAGATGCTCAGCAGAAAGCAACTGCATAGTGGCGGATCCTAACAGTCAGGTTAGATGGTGCCCCTGCAGGGATGTGTGTGCAGAGGCAATACAAGGCATCCCATGATTAACTTCACTCCTGTAGGCAAAGGCTCAAGTTAGACAACTGTAAGATTGCTCAGGAATAACTGGTTTGGAGCAGATAATTGGAGCCAGCCCTGTATATCTATAACCACCCACTCTAAGTGGTCCTGTACTGCTTCTCTCTGCCAGTGTTCTCTCTGAAGGTAAATTTATGGCTGTGTTTGTGCTGTGGCTGGGTCAAAATAATAAGCTTCCTTCATAAGCAAGCAGAACATTCTTTAAGGAAGATTTCCAAAAGAATAATATGGAGAAATTGGTGTAGCCACTGCACTTAGATATAATTGCAAACAGGTGCCTCTAATAATAGGTCACTGCTTCCTTTAGATTAAACCCCACTTTGCCATGCCAGAGTGAGATTTGCACAAGGGAGAAGACTCTTGCCAATCTATTTAAGATTGAAAGCCTAGGTAGTAAAAGCTCTTAATGTTTATCCCATGTAAACTACCATTGCTGTTATTTTATAGCCAAATCAGGATACATGAGTAAAAATAATTGAATCTTCAAAGTATTTTTTGATAAATCCAGTGTATATTAGAAATATCTAAATAACATCTAGTGTTACTAAGATATTTCATTTCTCTTCATGCTTAACCTCTCTCATGATAAGAAGGCTTATGCAACCACCACTTCTGTGTCCTCCTCTCACTCCTTCAGCTAGTGAGAAATAACACTGTTCAGACAAATGAATAGCTTTTGTATCTATTAGGCAGCTTTACCAGGTTCATTTCTGCTGGTTTTGCAGTGGGTCACTGGGTGTAGGAGAGATGAGCCCAACAGAGCTCTGGACCCTGTGAGGCACCAAAGTTGGTCAGAAATAAATCACTTGGAAATGAGGCTGGATTATTTCCACTGGTTGCTGGACTGCTGCTTGTAGTTTAGGAAATAGAGAATCACAGCAGTCAGGCTACCTGGTGGGACTCAAAGTTTCAGTCCCAGAGCTGAAGGGGAAACTGGGTTTTCTGCCTCCTTTCCTCTTTCATATGGTTAGCATTGTCCCTAATATCTCAAAATTAAGCTGCTTTGGAAAAAAACTGTTTAAAATTACTTAATTTTTCTATAGATTGCTATTCATGGAAGAAAAACTTCGGAGTTCTTTTTACCTGAGGGGGCAAGAAGCCAAAGGGAAGGGGTGATTCAGTTGACAGGTTCTACCTGAAATTCCAATAGGTTTTTAACAATCTCCATAACCAAATGCTGTTAAGAAATTAAGAAGCCTTAGGATAAGGGAGATAATTACTCAAAAGATAAGAGGCAGACAAGGGGTGAGTGCTTTGTTACTGCAGCAGAGGGGGTTTGCCAGTGGTGTCCCATAGGTTCTGGGCTGTTCATAAACATATATAAATGGGCTTGAAAAGGGGGAGAGCAGTGATGTGACTAAGTTTGCTGTTGATATGTAATTATTCAAGGTAGTGAGGATGAAGGCAGACTGTGAAGAATTACACAAGGATCTGAAGAGACTGTGTGACTGGGCAATAAAATAGTAGATGAAATTCAGTGTAGATAAATGTGAAGTGATGCATGTGGGGAAAAACAATCCTAGCTTCACATATAAAATGATTGGCTCTGAGCTGTCTGTTGCCACTCAGGAGTGAGACCTTGGGTTATGATGGATAGTTCCATGAAAACATCAGCCCATGCTCAACAGCAGGCTAAAAAGCAAATCAAGTGTTAGGAATTATGAGGAAAGGACAAGAGAACAAAACAGATAACATCATTATGTTGTCATATAAATCTGTGGTTCACCTGTACCTTGGATACTGCACATAGGTCTGACTCACTCACCTCAATGAAGATGCATTAGGATGGGGAAGATTTGGAAGAGGGAAACGAGGATGCATGCAAAGGGCTGAGTAGGTTGGGACTCTCCTTTCTGGCAAAAAGTCAACTGAGGGTGATAACGGTAGAGATCTACAAAACTGAATGGGTGGAGAGAGATGGATTTTCATTGCCTCTTTTCAGCACAAGAGTTAAGGGCCATTGAATGAAGCTTATAGAAAACTGGTTCAGAACAGGGAGAGATATTTTTCAGAAGTGAATAATGTACCCTGCCAAAGTTGTGCAGAGGGTCTTGGGGAGACTGGACAGGTAGTTGGATGAAATTCCCAGTCAAGGATTGCTAGATGCAGAAACCACAAGCTTGAGAAATCTCCTGAAAAAGAGCTGGAGACTGGAAGAGATTTGGTAGGCATACTATGTATGTTTGTCCTGTACTTTCCCGTGTCTGCTTTTGGTCTTTCTTTGAGATTAAGTGGATTTGAGGAAATCAGGGGTCTACAGACTGCCTATTTGAGCCCTGTCAGAGATCTATGAAGTGGACAGATTCGTATATCAATTAAATATAGTTGAACTTTGATCTCTCCTTGTCCAACGCTGGGTGTGAAGATTATCACAGGAAAAAGTAGTCTGATAACAGAGCAAGCCAATTGTTCTGGTCTTCTGTACACTGATCACGTTAATGTGTCAAAAAATGCTTATGGTGCAAATTCAAATGTGATTGATGCTGGAATCTCTGAGCATATGTTAGTAGAAGGAAATGTATACCTTGTGAATTTGAGTAGTATTCAAGGACATCAAATAGCTTTTGAAGTTATGCACGAAGGTATTCACAGGTGGGAATCAAAGATTTTTGTTGGAGCCTCCTCCAAATATATGGAGTTATGAAGTTCAGGAGAAAAGAAATAACAAATACATCCTACGTCCTGCATTTAAACTTCTAAATTCAGACCTCTATTTGCATTTACTGCATGTAAACATTCATTTCACCATACAGTTATTCAATTAAAGAAATGAAATATTGCTCAGTCAATTCCAATAAATGGAATACTATGTAAGAATTGTGGATCAGGTACTCATTTCCTTACCTGTCTCCCAAGGAGCATACTGATTTCCTTGAGCAGCGCTGCTCAGGACTGAAGGGAAAGCTGACTGTTATGAATGAGGAAAACAAAATAGTATAATGTGTATAGCAAATATGACAACGCAAATTCTAGGAAGATATAGAGGGAGCAAAGAGAATATGCGCACTAATTAAGTGTATAAAGTCTGTGAAACAGTAACTGAGGTGAGTAAAGAGTTTTCTTGAATTTTCTACTAGTTTGTGGAAAACTATACCTTTCACGTCTTTAATTCCCCAAATCAGAATGTTTCTGATGAATAATATAGATAAATACTGAATTTGGCATTTCTCTTGAGATGGTTGATAACAAAACTATGAAAGGAAAAACCATGCTGCTCATCTCAAGTGTGGGGAGTGGATGTTAGATGTGCATCAGGAGAGGAAAGGGCTGAGCCCGAGGCAAAAGTGGTCCAGTTAATTGCTAAAAGCCTCTAAAAATAAACTGCTAGTTGCCACTGTAGTAGGTTCCATCTGTTCTAACAGAGCATAAGTTGATGTTTGAAGGAAAACAACTGACTAGATGTCAACCGATGCAGTGAAGTAGTCTTGAGAACACAAGTTGATTTAAAAGTCCTGAGTCTGATTCTGATGGAAAGATAAGGAAGGGCTTTTCTTCTGCACCTCTCTGGGACCCCTTCCTCTACTTTGCTCTCACACTGAAGGTTTTTTTTTCCACAAGTTGAGTTGGAGTTTTGCTTGTTAAAACCTGTGATCATTGCCTGGAGAGGACAGACAGTTGTGTAGTAAATGCGATTATAAGAATGATCAGATGTTTTTCAGTCATTTTAGTGATTGAAGGACTTAAACCTGCAGTGGAATGCCTTGCCTACAGTTAATAATTCACATCTGTCTCCATGTGTAGTATACCTGTGGCATGTACTTTATACGAACTGGTTGGTAATAGGTAATCTGTTCCACCTAGCAGGTTATGTCCTCTCTGGACAATACCCACCACTCATGTAATGTCCCTCTTGATCTGAGTTGTTGGTACAGATGGTTGCCTCAGTGACAGTCTGGCTTGCAACCTGCAGGTGTGTACCACAACAAAACCGTGATAAATATGCAAAGGACCTGTGATGCACTACGAATGATGATTAGTAATTTCAATAAAAATGTCTTATTTTATGAATTACACTACTTTTTCCAGTCTGCTAAAACTGAGGAGAGGTTGAATGCCAGGAGTGACTTAAATCTCCCAATCATCTTGTAGGCTAACTGAGCAAATTCTTACTGAGTTATTCCCAATCTTTTTTTTTCATTAGCCATACGTATCCCTTGGTGTTCCTGATCTCCCTTCTATGAAACGAACCCAAACCTCAAAGGCCAGGACAGCATAAGTTTTCCTTTGTTCTTTGTGTGCACATAAACTCATTTTTTTTCTGCTCTTCTATACCTAATTCTTAATAATCATCTTATGTCTGTCTTCAAAGGAAAGCTGCAAGGCAAAGAACCCAGCAAATGATAGGGAGTGAAGAACTAGAAAATTAGAAGGCCAATCTGATGTTTTATTCATATAAAGAACGTTTCTTTAGCACGAGGAAATAGTCATACTGACTGTTTCTTTCAAAAAGGCAGGAAAATCAAACACAAAACACCCTAAGTATATGTATTGCCAGGAAAGTAGATGAAGTATTTTCAGCTCAGTGTTCATTTATCATGTTATGTCCATAAGTCTGCATTATGTAGCCTGAAGTATTATGACCTATTTAAAGATTCTTCTAGAGTATTGGATTATACACATAGTTTAGTAATATCTTGAAATGCATCAAGAATGTGCATGTATTTTAAAAATATATTGTTAGTACAATGCAGTGTTGCAATGCTAGGTATTGTGTTTAAGCAACTGATGATGGTTTCTTTTGATAAATTATGAACCTCGGTCTAGGAAATGTAGAAACCAGACTGTTCAACACCATTTTCATGTTAATAGGCCTATAAGAGCCTTGTTAAAATACACTTTACATGCTGTCAGGGACTGCTAAACAATAGTTTCTGTCCTTGTTTTGATTTTTTGCAACCTTCCACAATGACAATTGAGAACAGTGGCAAGTATTAGAATAAAGTAAGTACCAGTGTTGTTCATATGTGTATAATCGTGAAGGAAAATTTCATATAACAAAGCATTTTGTTTCCTCTCAGAGAAAGGAAAACCTGACTCTGGCATTAGTCAGAAAAGCTGTTCTGTGTGAGTGTGGCTTGCAGCAGCAGTTGGCCACATGTTTTTGCAACTCTTTAGGCAATTGTTGACTTCTTCAAAAAGCCTGCCAGAAGTTTTCCTATGATCTTTGCTGTCTCCTACTACCCATTTTATTTTCAACATAGAGCAATAACACTGGGGGGAGAAAAACCTACAGTTTTTTAGCTGTGGGAATCAAATTGTATATTTTTCTAGTTTTACATCTATTTCATCAGTGTTGACTCTGTAAAATTCCAACAGAAATGCTTTGATGCTATCCTATGTTTTGTTTGATTGCTTGTATTGGATGATGTGACTGGGATAACGTGATCATGTGGGTCTAAATTTTAACGTGATGACCAGCCACACTGGCATGACTGCAGCACACTTCTTTTTCTGAAAGGTTTGGTGCTTTTGGCAGGCTGTTGGGAGTATTGCAGAATTCTAACCTTTTATAGCTAGCTGTAGAACAGTAAACTTGTTTTTGTTGCCTTCCAGACTAGTCTGCTATACAGGCTGGGGTGTTTCCGCAGGTCTGAGCACCTCATTAGCCTGTTTATCAAAGGTGTTTTAATTAATTCACAGTGCTTGCTACTATAGGGAGAGTAGCGCCTCTGTAGATGCTTTCACCTAACATTTCTGTTGGGTTCTGGGTAATGTTGGTTTGATCTTGTTGCGTGGCCACACCAATTAAATTTTATTTTTACACAGATTAATCTTAAATACCTAGTGCACTTTGTGAAGAAAAGTCTAAATGCTTCACTTGGCTTTATGCTTCATATTTTCAGAATCAAGGATAAGAAAAAGTAGGACTAGTAGAGAAAGGTGCAATAAATTATTTGAGTATCTATAGTGGAAAAGGGCATCTGTTGCCTGCTTTAGTACTTCCCAGCAGAGACATCTGATAGGTGTTGAACCACTGTAAGCAGCTGATGAAGGGTTTTCAACTGGAGCTGTATAAGGCAGCTAAGGGTGAAGAGATTTGCACAGAGGTCTCTAAGCAGGCTAAGCCTGCACCTGATTTTAGGACCTCAGTGTGCTGCACCCTCAGAGCTATTCAGTCATGCTGATGCTGCTCTGGGGCTGAAGTTAGCGCTTCTGTGTGGTTCTACATTTTTTTTGTATGGATACACCTGCCCAGTGGTCTTTTTATATGCGCTTCTAGAATGACAGGTTTTTCAGACCCTCAAATGTAAGCTGATGTCATGATGGAATTATCACCAAGATACCAAACAATTGTGAGATGGCTTTTTTGCTACTGAGGGTAATGAAGACAAATTATTGGAAGTTTCCCTTTCCTTTGTTATCTTCCCACTTTCCATTAGAAAAAGATGCAGATGTTCACCAAGTCAGAATTTGGACCAACTTAACTGGAAACATGGTAGGCTTGCCATCAGACAAGAATTGTCAGCTGAATATCAGACTGAATATCAGTCTGAATACTGGTATTAGTTCAATCAGAAGTCAGTAGTTGTTTCCACCTGATGGTCCCTGACTGCCTCTTTGCAGGGCCAGAAGGTTGTAACCAGCAGTAGCAGAAAGGTCTGACATGCCAGTGCTTCCTGAGCAGTCTGGCATTAGGTTACAGCTGGTGATTTGAGTTTGACTTAAATTGTTTTGTTACAAAGTTAATCCTATTCGGGTTTCAAAATTTTCATTCTGAGGTTTGGAAACGTCATGTAGCTCTGAATAAAGCAGAAAGAGAGGAAAGAAAACATCACAATTGAAAGAATAAATGAATAATTTATAATATAATAATAAATTTTTGTAATTAGGACTATTACTCTACAGTAATAGAAGTTTTTTCTTCAGTTTTCCCAGGGAAAAAAGTAATAGTTTGCCCAGACTCTGCCTTGTGTTATCACTTTGTTTCACTGTACAACTCATGCAAAAGCACTTTAATTTCTCATTTCTTGTTCTACCTGCTGAAGGACAACATGGATATGCTCATTCTCTTGACCCCTTGATGAAATATTTCTGAAATGTGAAGGGTACCTTCAGTTAGCCCTTTAATCAGTTAAAGCTCTGAAATATTAGGGTTATACCTATCCTTGTAGAAAGACACTTCTAAATGAAATACAATTTTAGATATCACTGTACTGACCTGACAATTTTTTCTGCATATTTGCTGCGTTGCATCATCTTATTGCAGATTATGTGACAAAAGTCACAGTTCAAATTCAAGGTACTCCTAATCACCATAAAACCTCAAGTTTTCTTGTGTTCTTTAGAAGATTCTGTTGATCAATATATGCTTTCTAACAGACGTGGAGGGGTTTAATTGGGCCACTTCTGTGCTCACAAAACTAATAACACTTCTGATTCAGCTACTATCTCAGGAAAGTTAAGAAACAAACCAAGTTTCCCAGGGCTATTCTACATCCCTGTAGGAATAAAATTAAACTTATGACAGCTAACCCATAGGGAAGGAGCCTGAATGATCCATCTGAAAATGAAATATTAATATACCACCTCTCCTCCTGTCATGGTTTTAGCTGGAATAGAGTTAATTTTCTTTACCGTGGCTAGTGTAGTGCTGTGCTTTGGACTTAGTATGAAAATAGTGTTGATAACACACTGATGATTTAGTGTTACCTTACTTTTCTCTCCTGCTAATCCCTTAAATGCAGAACAAGTAACATGAAAAAAATCCATGTACAAAGAAAATACTTCAGGAACTGGAAGTAGGGTTGGGAGGGCTGTTAGTGGCATAACTTCAGTAATTTAAAAAAGGTAACTAAAGACCCTCTGTTTTCTGCCTCTATGAATTAGAAAATGTCTCTTGCTTCTCTCAGTTCAGTTCTTGTTACTTTCTTCATGGGCTGATGAATAAGGTAAAAGAATCTTACTTAGAAAATGGATTAATGAAACTGCCAATACTTTATGAAATATAAATCCAGATTTTGATCTGATCTGTCACTTGAGTATTGCTGAATATTGGTACAGAAGGCACCTGAGAACTTACTGATGCTGACCCATTAGGAGATATGCTGTGAGGCTTTGTGTGTTCATGGAGAGAGCCTCTCTGATTAATTGTCCTACTGTGAGTGTGACACATCTGTGCTGCTGTAACTTTTTCCGGATGCTAGACACTTATGGTTAATGATATTTGCCACTTCAATAGAAGGAAAAAAATTGAGACGACGTTAAATTGCTTTTCTCAGTGTGTGCGCTGTAGAAAGGGAAATGAAATATCCATTCAGTGTGTTTTCTCTTTTGCATGTCCCTGTGAAGCAAGGGCTTGGGCTTTAACCCATTAGTCTGCATGTGGGCAGATCCGCTGACCCAGCTGAGTCCCATCTGGGAGAGGGCTGTCTCCATTCTGTGTGGGGATAAATCCTGCGTATACAGCCTCAGGACAGTCCTGGACAATCGCGGCAGCTCTTTACATCAGAAGAACCTTCCCATAAGTTTAGAAAACACTCCCAAAAACCTGAGACCCAGACAAACTCAGAACTCAAAATCAGGCAACCAAGTGTAAGGGCTCCTCATGCTCTTCATCTGAACATATTACTATCCATTACTGCTTGTACAGCCTGAGGCCTTGGAGAAGATCGTTTTGAAAACGATATCTTTAAAACCAAAAAAGATACTGTTTTTACATTACTCAAAACAATGATGCAGTGTTGGAGAACTATGGAAATAGTTCAGTGGCTTGACTGCCACCTACTGCTCACTGCTCCGCACTCCTGAGGTCTGCCGGCTTCGGCAGCTGGAAGGATAATATTTTTGTGAAATTTGTAGGGGAAAAAACCCTATTTATGGGGTTTTTTTAACCAGATGGAGGCTACAGCTGAATTTACAAATATTAGAAATTGCTGGTGACTTACAATCTATAAATTTCCAGTGTAAGAGACACTGAAGAACTTGAGAGGTATGTTTAGCATACAGAGTGGGTAAAAAGTTAGAGAAGCTCCACATCTGAATTTCAAAACCCATAAAGTTAAACAAAGGAAAGAACTTGATTTAAAAGGCTTATAGGCTTTAAATGGCAAATATAAGCTTTCATCACTTTTTAGCATCTAGCGGTTTTCTAGCAGGGGCTGTTAGTTAACTCTCATTTCAGACAAGCATTAATTCCAGGTTAAGGGGTAAATAGAGGAGCTGTCTACCAAGCACCCTCTGTTTTTCTGCTGCACAGGAGGCCCATCCTGCATTGCACAGAACTACCTTCTCTAGCGGTGGCCCTCATGGGGACCTGGCGCTGCCCACCATCAGTATCTTGAAATCCTGAGAATCAGGCAGCACAGTTCAGACTCTTTTCATGGCAGCATTTTTTTTAAAAGAAACAAAACAAAAAACCCAAACCAAAACCCAAACCAAACCAAAAAACCAAACCCAAACCAACAAAAAACCTCCAACACTTTAACAGTTATAATCCGGTCTACACCCTTTATGCTGTTACTTCAGGGACTGTCCAGAGTTATTGCTGTCATTTGGTGGCCTACTGTCTCATGCCCTATATTAGTTACAACAGATACTGCACAAAAACCTTGGAGCATGCACATCGCATGATATAAATGGCAAACTGTATTGGTGTGTTAGTATTTACTAAAGAGATCAGAACAAGATATCAATCAAGATCAATAAAATAAAGTTTTCTTCACAAGAAATGTAAGTGTGGTCACCATAAACTATGTATAGGGGAGGGTTTTGTGTAATAGTCTTGCTGGTAGCAAGCACAGTTTGTTACCTTCAGGGTTTCGTCCCTTTGCAATGTCCCTTTTATCACTTCAGGTGCCGGTGTTGGGAGATGGATTTAATTCCTATGAAAGCCTTTCACTCTGTCCAGAAAAACCCCCAGAGCTCATCCTCCCTGTGTTTACAATGGTGGGGGAAAACAAAGGGATGTTAAGCTACTGCTCACAAAGTTCAATCAAGCCTTGTAGACTATTCCAGGAAAAAAAACAAAACAAACCACTAACTAACTTAGTGCTTCCCAAAGAATTAACCATTAGGGCTCCATCTATGGAGACAAACCAGTAGCATCTTTGCAGGGCGAATATCACCCAGCTGGGTAACAGAAGAATAATTCTGATGACTTAAGTGACCAATTGAATTATGCAAATAATGAATAATAAACAGCTACTTGTACTTTATTCTGAGCTTAAAATTCCTTTAAAGAGATTTAAAGAGAATGTCAAAGATCCAGCACCTTTCTAATAATTATGATCAGTGTATGGGTTTTCCAGGAACCAAAAAATGCAAATAATATATCTGTTGAATTTAGCTCAATGAGTAACTTAGCTAGCTGTATCTGTAACTTCGGGAAGGCACTATCTTCTCTTTGTTTGTCTGGGGCCCCTCTGAAGGTAAATGTTAGTTTAGAGATTAAGAGGAAATGGTTTTTTTGATCTGGTAACATCAATTTGCCTGTTTGATAAATTACAACTTTTCCTTTCTGACTGGGTGAAGAAGAAAACTTGGTGACCTTTAAATTTTCATTTGGATAAATAATGCTTCCAGAAGCTTAGCTGCCCTGCTAATTTTCAGGATGATAGTGTGACACCTATGGAACCAAAATATTCTACCCTTCCAGATGTAATTCTAAGAAAAAAACCCCTATGTAATTATAACAAAGCTCCATAGAGTACACAATGCAAGGGTGTGGTTAACTGGTTAAAGGGACTTCAAATTTACCCTATTTTCTAACTTACAGAATTTAAATGTAAGTGAAAAAAATCCAGCTGATCAAATGTTATTGAATAATTTTTGGCTGTAGTGAGCTGTTGATTGTTTTACTTCACTCAATGCTAGATCCCTCACAGCCCAGACAAATGAAAGCATGCGAAAAGCTTGTCACTTAATCTCATGTATGACAAAAAGAGAAAGACAAAACAGTGGGCTTGGTGAGGCAAAGGATTAGAAAAGGTGGAATTAATAAGATCTTATGATTATTCAGCAAAGTCAGTCCACAAAGCGATTGAACTGCTATTTTTGGGTGCAAATACTTAAAAAAAAAAAAAAAAAGCTGTGGCTGAGTCACTCCCTGGGCTACGGCAGAGGGATGGGTTTTAAAGGACGTTTTGTGGCCTGCCAAGCCCGTTCAGAAGGGCAATAGGTGCTTAGAAGTGGTGTATCTCTGAACAAGAGCTTTGTCTGGAGGAAGGCTTGAAGGACTGGGTCCTTTTCTGCCATGTGAGCAACTACTGTAAAAAGTTATCGGATTGAATTCAGGTCTTGCTGTATTTCTCAGGGGTGAATTGCACGTTTCATCCCAAACTAGTGCCAATGAATTCTTTGAATCTGAATTGCCAAGAGGTAGTATAATGGCAAAACTGACATATACTTGATAGCTGTAACCTTATTTACATTGATTCTGACAGAACTCATCACATTATAAAGTGGTATTAATAACCTGTTAATTGAACTACTAAATGCCATCAACCATTAAAACTATTGGTTGCTAATACAATATTTACTGAAAGCTAAAGGAAGAAATGGTTTTGCTTAAAATATTGGTAAAGCTGAAAGAATAAAATTAAGTTGACCTTTTGATAGATGTCTGTTTATTGATTTAAATTCACCATTTTGTGAACAATGTTGAAGAGGTCTGTTAGAATAGAAGCATGTATAATAACATGAGCTAAACAATTTTTATTTCTCTGTGTGTCATTATGGAGAGATTGAAGCAAGCTTCACCTAAGTGTAGTGATGCAAAAAAAATAATAGTACCCAGTCTGGATGTGAAAAACCAGAGGAAAACAAGAGCTTCATATTAAAGTGCCTTCTAGGTAGCTGACATGACGCATCTAGTCAGACGTAAATAATGACAGACGGAAACTATCATGAGGTCTGTGAAGCATCAACATGCTGCCATCATTTTCTTTCTAACCTTGCCTTGCTAGCAGCTCTCAGACTTACAGGCTGAGAGATCATTTAAAAAGCAAATCCTAATGATGCTGCCCACTGTAGCAACAGCTAGTGAGATTGGCATCAATTTAGCTCAGTTTGGGAACTCAGGCTAGCAGCCATTGCTGGTTCCTGACACCCCAAATGGGTGCCCACCCTCCCTCCACAGCTCCCCACAGCTCCCTGTGCATTTCTGCAAAAACAATCCACCTGTATGGGCAAGGGGGAGAGCAACCACTGCTCCTTCACCTGCCTCTTGGCAGATAAGCCCTACAATTATTTCCTTTATTGGGTTGGTTTATTTGGGTGCAGGATGCCTGGAATATGTTTTTCACTGTATGTTTTTTATTTGTGGTACATGTGTGTAGCAAAAAAAAGGGAGTAACATGCTGGTGTCCCTGTAGCTTCAGCTGAGCAGTGTTATGGGTCAGATAAATATATCTGTACATGGCTGCCATAATCAATGTGGAATGGCAGAGCGATTTTGCAGACGCAACTCAGGAAAAGCAAAACAGAAAAGTGCACAACAATTATCTGTCTTGTCCAGCTCAGTAGACTCTATTTATCAAAACAGCCTACAGTAAAACAAGTTGCATATTCTATTTAAGCCGGTGACTTCACTGCAAACCACTGGGAAACAAAGCTGATGTGCAATAATGTAATGGCATTATCACTCTGCAAATCAGCATGTGGCTTTGCTTGGGTGCTAGCAGGGCATGAGGGCTCAGAGAGAGACAGATGACAACATGAAAAAACAAGTAGATCAGACTGCTTGTTTTTGATTGTAAACATTATTTTCATATACAACAATGAATTCCGTCCTGTTTGGTAAGCCTGACCTCAGGCTGTATAACTGTATTTCCATTGTTTGTATGTAAATTAAAACATGATAAAAAAAATCTTTCCCAACCTTCCCCATCAGAAGGCTATTTACGCTTCACAGATCTTTCCAGTACTTTAAACACAAGTAAGCAGCTACCTCAGGTAAAGAAGATGCTATTTTTCCAAGGAGGCATTTTAAAAGATTTCCACACACACTTCTGAATGTTCTAAATACTAATGCAGAATTCGTGACTCTCAAAGTGAATAGATGGCACTTAATTATGCTGATGATGTCAGGTACTGTATAGGTTGATTTCCCAAGGCGTAAGTGAAAAATGTACTATTTGGTCTTAAATTTAGACTTAATAAATAGCTAATTTAGGATCTTGTTCTATATGCAAGGATATAATCACAAGGCATTCATTTTTAAAAGGTTTCATTTATTCTTGTGAGCTTAATTATTGCAAGGAAACTGTGAGCAATTTGTTTTTTTACCAGTGTCTGATTTCTGAGAATGGTTATTAAATATTAAATGGATGCATAATTCAGGCAATTAAGAAAGTAATCACACAAAGTAATGTAATGGAAGTTAATTATTACTGCATAAGCAAATAGTTCATTAATGCTAGTAGTTGCTATGGCTGCATTCTTAATACATGCAGAACTGAAGCATGAATCCTCTGTGTATTCAGAGGTACCAGAAGTATGGTACTGCAGAAAGAGTGCTCCTAATGAAACGCACAGGCAAATAAGGTCATATTGACCCCTGACTTGTCTGAATGCTGTAGGATCATCATTACTTAGGAGAGTTTTATCAAAACCATGACTGCCTGAGATGCTTATGATATTTTCTGTTTGTAATAAAGACTGTAGCTTAAATCAAGGAAGAACTTGGGGAATTCAGCTGGTTTAAAATAAATAATTAAATCGCCAACCCTGTTTCCCCCTGTTAAAAATCCTACTCAGTGGTGCTCCTCTTGTTAAAAGGCTATAAAATCATTATATGTAACTTAAAAGGATTGTACAATTTTTCAGCACAAAAGCATAATAGCTGACAACCACCCTTGTTAGATTTTGCTCTTCAACACCAAGAGCAAAATCTGACATTTCTTTGCTAACGTTATTTCCCTAAAGCATAGCACTTCATCAACACTATTTTAAGCCAAGAGATGCTCATGCAGCTATATTCCACCTACTAGACTCTCATGCAGGAATATTAACCTTAGCGCTGTTTGGTTCAGCCAGGGATGGAAGGCGCTGTGGGAAAGGGATGAACGGTGCAAAATGGTAACGAGGTTCTCATTGTCAGCCTTGAGAGGTGTGGAAACAGGGCAGTTGGTTCCTTCATTTTGTGGCTTTGGAGATGTGCAGAATATCACTTATTCGTTTTAGGCTATATGTTGTTATTTTAGAAGGGAAAGAAAAAAACAAGACAGCAATTGCCATGCCAGACACCCCCTGCAGGTTGTCGCATGCCTACTTCTGCCAACTGCTGGTTCTCACTTGCTCATTGCTCAAAATATAGCCATGTTAGGTAAAAGGAGGTGGATTTTGTCACTAGCTGTGCACTGGGGCTAAGCAAAAAGTGGGATTGTGTTAGTGGGTGTAAAAACTGTCCTGAATGCCTGGGATGTCTGTAGCCCCAAAGGACCATTTGGCAACTGAAGATACTGAGGTTCACAATTTTTAGTCATGTCCGTCCTTGTTTCAGTGCATCCTACAAAAAGACCATAAGCAAAGGAGGATGTAGGAGCAAGTTATTACTAGCTCAGGGCTTACTGCATTTTCTGGAGAAATCTTCAAATGGTTACTTTATGTTCCTGACACATCTAGGACTTCAGCAGGGCAGGGAACCTAAGCAGAGGGAGGAAAAGCATCATGGCAGCATCTCAGCATTGCACTCTTGTCTTCCCAAACAGAATATTGATATGACGAATCTGGAAATAAAACTCTGGTAAAGTCCTGTGACTGTCTAGGGGAGAAAAAAGGAGGTTAGACCTTTGGATTGAAAATGTGTTCATGCACACACACACACATAATGATATTTCTTAATTTATTTTTTTAGGACCACTCATTCCATGAAAGTGTTCATTTACTTTAAAATTTTTAATGTTGTTTCAGAATGAAAACAAATGTCAAAGTATAGGAAGTTCCTGTGGGACAGAAATAGTGTTTTTACCAGCTCTAATAACCACCAGTGCAACAGCATGAGCAGTCAATCAAACAGGAATTGAGCCAGCACAACCCCAGGAAAGTTCCTTTCATCCCTTCTTTATTTGGGAAGCAAACCCTTAGTCTTTTTGCAAGCCCTATTAAACATACAGCTTTTGCAGAATGTCAGGAAAGGCATGAGATTTGGCTGCTTGGGGCTGAGTGTGAGGGAACATGTACCAGACTCTCTCAGGCCCTACAAACAACACCTTGCAAATGGCCATCTGAAGCTTTCCACGTTGAATGCTTCTCTTGGCAGTGGCAGTGTCACACAGGAGGGTGGTGAGCCCCTTGGCTCAGGCAGCTGCAGACCTTCTGTGGTGCTTATGGCTCAGAACGGGTCCTCTAAAGTCTATCTCAGTGTCACCCACACCAATTTTGGAGCCATCCTGTCATATGATCTTGACTAAATGCCGTAGTGCATAAACTTCTGAGCTGGTACGGCTTTGGACCCAGACTGGTTTTGAGGTGCAGCCTTGTGCAGAGGGCAATACAAACATCCAGAGGAAGAAGAGATAGCAAAGGTAGCTTCTTATAATTAACTAACCAGGTTGTCATCCAAAAGAATGCCTAGTTCAATTTAGGCAGTAAAAAGACAAACTTGAATAATAAGTATGTTCCTTCAACCCTGCACCTGATGCAGTGTAACTGAATCCTATTTCTTGAACAGGACAGAACATTGGCAGAAACGTGTCATGAGGTTATAAAAAAGACAATTCTACCTCATGCATTTCCTCATAGGCCAATGAAGCAGGGTACCTTTGTTATCTTACCCTAGAAACTGTTTAAGAAGGAATGATCAACTATTACTGCCTGTCGTGCTGCCCGTTCCATGCCTGCTAGGAGGTAAAAGCAAGGAGTGAGTGCTTGATGATCAGGGTGATGGTGAGACTATCCAAGTCTGATATGGCTTGTGTGAAGACCTGAATATCTGTTACCCAGAAAACTATTAACCAGCACAATGTGTTGTGCTAGAAATGTCCTTTGCAGGTCTGCAGCCAGACCCCGCCACCTATCTGTCCTTGCTGTCCCCCAGCAGACAGGGCTGGGATAGGTGAAAAAGACATTGGCACCCATGGCTTTCCGATGGGTGCCTGCTGATGCCTGCCAACTATTTCTGCCCATTGGCATCAGGACTGCATCCGGGCACTGTGTTTCTTTTGCCTTTTTGGTGGGTTTCTTAATCTCTTGTATATTTCTAGGTGACTGCACTAGAAGTTTAGGTAACTGTATTGATAGTAGTTTTAGTTCTCATATAGACTGCTTATCCACATTTTTGGTAAATGAATGTGTGGTAAGTGCACTCGGAGGTTTTCCTCTGAATTAAAACTTGCTTACTGTATACAGAGGGATATGCACAAATCATTCCTAATAATTATTTTTATTTCAATGCCGCCATGGAGAAAATATTCTAGAAATGAGCACACAAAAAGCAAAGGTCTGATTAAAACTATATACCCTTTAAATATACATTTAAAATAATTAGTTCTGAATATAATGCTATACTCTCAGTATACTGTATTTTTCTATTCAAACTTATGTAATTTATTTCAGATACAAAATTTGAGTCTCCTTTGTGTCATGTGTTACAGAAACATCTCTCAAAGCTTTCCTTTAACAACAATATTGACACTTTTTTCTTCTGTTAAAACAGCTGGCCTTTTTGTGAGGTAAAATAATCAAGTAAAAGTAGTTTTAAGTGTTGATTTTTATTTTAAACCACATTGCTGTCGTTCTAAGTTCTGATTTTATAAGGGTAACTCTTGGATATTTTGTTTTCACTTAACATGACAAAAATTACCTGTGTGAGAACCAGCCCAGTAGTTCAGGGCACCAACCTGGGGTCATAATCCTATCTCTGTAGTTGGGGATACATTCTAGTAAAATACTGGCAATGCCTAAGCATTTTTCTTTAGCTATATAAATTAAAAATTCAAAGAAAAAAAAACCTATGATGTTGAAACTGTACTTGTTTCTCAACTTGGCCTATAAGTTTATCAATCTTTAGGCTCAAATAAAGCATGACAAATTTAAATGCTTTTCTAGTTATCCACTGTGTGAACAACTCCCAGTTGACTCTTACCCATACAGAAAATGCATGTCCCTTATTCAACTCCTAGGTGTGGTTTCATGTGGCAGGAAAGCCTTACACCCTTGCTGTGTTTGGGAGGAAGAATCTTCACAGGAAATAATTTAGGCATTTTTTTCTTAACTAGTTCTATCAAATTACCTTGGGGTGGCATATTTTGAGTGATTCCTCCTTATTTCCCCAATAGTCTTGTTGATTTAACTCAATATAGTTGTACAATAAACATTTCAATAACCAGGTCAACATGCTGTATTCATAAATTCTTGCAGAGCAGATCTACATCCATCATGCAGTATACTAAAGGTTGAACACCACAGTCTTATCCTATTTTTCATTTTCCTTAAACATATGCACATACTTTTTCAAATCATACCACACTGTTATTCATAGATTTTGGGAGGCTGTCATAAAATGCAACCAAAAGGTGTATGTATAATTGTGTGGCCTCTAACAGAGATAACAAGGAAAAGTTGAAGTTTCAAGTACTTATTCAAGTTTTGGATAAGGAAAACTATTTCATTCTCTCTCTGGACTTCGCTGTCAAGCAAGCATAGATGCAAAAATGTCCAGTTGTAGGCTGTCTGTCTGTATAGGCATGGTGATGTTTTCTATTATTGTTTTTTCTTACTATGTTCATGTTACATTTGTTCTCATTTTACGGGATTTCCTGTAGGTATTCAGAACATCTGAAGAGCTGCCTTCTAAGTCTTAACAGAGGATGTAATGAACTTCATATGGGCCTGGGTTGAAAATTCTGTGCAAAAGTTTGAAAAAGTACAATACTGTGCTGGTTCAGAATCATTCGCTTATTCTGTATAGAGGCATTGTTTTTTTAAAAAAATACAGCAATCCTTCACCAAAGTATAACTGCATGCGCCTTCAGTGTTTCTTCTGACCTTCCTGCTTGTTTTGTTGTTTTATTGGATGTAATGATTGTCAGAAGCTGATTTTTTTTTTTTAATGTTCAGTTGTATCTTTACTTTTCACTAATTTTTCCTTGAACTTCCTAAACAAGTCAGTGACCTGCTTTCCTTCCTGTATGTATTGTCCCTGCTCCCTTGGTCCACAGAATTGTCCCACTCTTGAGAAAACATGAAGGCATCCTGGGAGGAGGCGGGCCTTGGTCAGGGAGTATACAAGCTGATCTTATAACATGTAGGTTACGAAGGCCCTGGCCACTAGTCAACTCCCAGATTCCTGAATGCCCCTTAGAGCCAAAGGCCCATCATCCATGTACAGGGGCTAGCTCATGTGCCAGTGCTGTCAAAGGACACTGCGTGAGAGGAAGACAAATGTGGTATTGCATGGTGGTGCTTTGGGAGAAGAGGAGGAGTGGAAGGATGAGTGTTATCCCTCATCAGACCTGCCACAGACAAAGCAGGCTCTGTTCCTCCTCCTTCAGCTTTCTGCTCTTGTTGGCAGCTGCTACGGCACCACAACCTTCGCCAGGAACCAGGTGCTGCAGGGGTCCAAATGCTCTGTGGCCTTGTTGACAGTATGGGTTATCTCTGCCTTAATGTAATGTTTCATCTAGTTGATGGAATTATAACTGAGTTTAAACAAACAGAAAAATTAAACTGTACAAAATTAAAAGGAAAGGTGCTAAACAGAAAAATGCCAGATGGGTAAAGTTGAATGTAAATAGGGTGCTTGTACATTGCTGGTGAGGTTGTAGTGGTGTGTTTGCATTTGCGTAGTGGGAAGAAATCCATGGCCATAGAAATTTTGAAGTTAATCTCATATTTGAATTAGCTTTATAAGCATTACTTTAAGCTCATACTTCAAAATTGCTTAATGGGATGATAGGAGTAGATCTATGCTGGATAATTACCATTTCGCTGCCTTGTATCTCTATTCCAAATACAACCTGAAATTCTTTGATAGTATCCTGTGGATAGATAAAGAATGATCAAAATAATTCAGATGAAGTTTTTATTTCTTACTGCCAAAAATATACTGTGTGCTGCATAATAAATACAGAAAAATAAGGCAGCTTCAATGTGGAAAAGCTTAGTCTGAAAAAGAGAAAAGGAAAAGAAAGGGTACCAGTTGAAAACTAGAGGATAGACTTTTTTTTAAAATAGTAATTTTACATTTCCAGTTTCTCCAGTTAAAGCCTTGTGGCAAGAGCCGAGCTTTTCTATGCCTTGGGAACTATTGTGCTTCTTAGGGCAAGTGGGCTCCTTCTGGGACAAGATATCTGCAAAGTTGCCTTGATCCATGATACAGCTACAGTTCATTTCAGGTGGAGAGACAAAAAGGTGATGATGACCTTCAGAAGGGAAAAAGCTCCACCCTACACTTAACCTGACTGCACACCCCTTCGGTGAAGTGATCTTGGTGTTTTGATGTGAGCCTTGGCAAAATACAATTTTCTTTGAACTTGTGTAGAACCCTGCGATTCCTAACTGGTAACTTAATGCTGTCCCACCAAGGGAATTCTCTAACGTTATGGGTAGTCAGTGTCATGCTAGTAGATAACGTTTAAGCACTGCTTGCCTGGGGTAATCTTAGAGGTGGAACGTCTTGAAAATTACTTTGGGATTTTACTTGCATACGCAAGTCAGTCAACTGCTCTTGGAGTTCACGAGGTGGTTTATCTCTTGTGTAAGGATAGCACTGTAACTTTTCATAGGAATTGTTTCCTAGATCCAGAACTCATTTGTGAACTCTTAGTAGTTCATCTCAGTGTTTGCCCCTGAACTGAAATGCTGATGGGTTGCCAAGAGTTGTTTAGCAAAATGCTCCCAGGGAAATTCTCAGAAGTATGAGATCTGCACGCACTGACTCCCTCCCTTTGTCTCAGTAAAATATAAAAGCTATTTCAAGGCATCTAATGTTAGAATCTGTTACTGAAATAAAATAAAGCAGTACAGGATTTTTTCCATTCTGCAGCTCCAACCCGCCTTTCTGTAATCACTTCCTTTCCCAGAACAGTTCAGCTTTATAGCTACGGCACCTATTAGCCATGAAATTACTCTAGGATTATTTCGTACAAAGGAAAAACTTAGCAGAGTAATAATATTTTTATTAATATAAATAAGTAGCTGCTGTAAACCCCAGTTTATTTTTCATTCCTTCTAAAAGAAAAACTGACATCAAGTTACAGCTTCCTATTTTGAATAGGGAACTAAATGTCTGGTAACTTCTTCAAAAAAGCCTTTTACCTAAACTTGAAAAATATAATTCAAATCACACACACAAAAAAATTCTTTATTTTAGTTACTATGCCATCAGTCTGGCTAAGTTTTGAGCCTGCTAAAATACATTAAGAACGTAAATTGCCAGTTAAGATGACCCCTAAAATTTGGATAAGCTTTGGAGAAGTATTGAATATTTGTGCTTTAAATTTCTAAAATTTATTTCCTGTATGTCAGGCTATATTCTTTCTGCCAGTCTTGTTAATATGCTACATATCACTACATATTTTGGTGCTTGCCAATTATAACGTGGGTAATAAAAATATATTTGTAGTTTTTATTTAGAAGTTTTGTTTACAGTCTATGTATTACATGTGATTAACGCGACATTACTTCAACTCATATAATGGAATATTTCCTTCCTCAGTGTAATACAATAGAACTTGATTACTTGAATTAGGAAGACAAATTAAGGGGAGACAGGAGTGCTTGGGTTTTCACTATGCATCTTTTAAGCCATACTGGGGCAAATGATGTTTCCAAGTAATTATTGTGAATTATTGTTTATCTGATTATTAATGCTCAAAGGCTGAGCTAAGGTAATCCAGAAACTATGTACCATGATTTCTTCAGTAGAAGGAGTCAAAGGAAAAACAGAAAAGTTATTGAACAAACAAATTTTGCAAAAAAAACCCCATCTTTTTTTTGTTTGCTCAACTAATTAACACTTCAGTTTCAAGGAGTCAAACTTACATATACTGGGGCAAAATTATCTTCCTGGCTTCAGCTGCTGAAATCAGATCACAAATGAGATCATTCACTTGGTATATCAATGTGGGCATTCTAGTTTACTTAAAATATGATGTGTGAAAATGACTGATTGGTATATGGAGCTATGGTTATTTCATGTATTTATGACCAGTCCCAGGACTTCAAAAAATGCTGCTACTTTCTCCTCAAAAGAGCATCCTGCCTGACTTATAAATATTGCTATTATTTCAGTAGCCTTACTGAACAGGGAAGAGCGAAAGGATATTTTTCCTCTCTGGACAGCAAGTCTCAAATCAAGAAGGACATGCAGAATTTTTTTAGTCTTTAATATTTTTCAGGAAGTACAGTCACTAAAGCATTCAGTAGTGAATGAATCCACGTATTCTGTATCACCCTTAAGGTTATTTTGTATAAGATAAGGAGAAAATAAACGTAGATGTCAGTCTGACTAGCTAATAATGTTGGTGAGAGGAGGAAGTTAAGTGCAAGATTAAGAACAGTGGTGGATCAAGATGGTCTACAGAGCCACAAACAAGCAAAGGTAGTCCCTGCAACATGTTATGTGCCATGAGAGATGTTATCCTTTAGCAGTACTCTGTGGTCTCTTTTGAATGGGTGGAATTTAAATTTTTGCCTCAAAAGCAAACACAGGTCTTGGCTGAAGTGCAGGTGATATCCTTGCCCATCTTGACCCTAATCCTGAGCTCAGTGAAAGCAAAGGAAGATGATTCCTATTGACTTCAGAGCACTTTGGGTCAGATCTGCTGGAAGGTACTTGGTAAGAACCGGGTACCATTGCTATGGCTTTTTTACTGCCAGCTTCAGTATGCAAATTAATTTGAAAACTCCATAATGAGTGTGAAGTTGTATGTTGCCATTGCTACTTAGGGATAATTACTAATCCCTGCAAAGACAATAAGTGTGAAAGTCTCTGCAACTGCTGTCTGGGGCATTCCGAGGTAGGAGTGAGAGCTTGGCGCCATTTTTATAGTTATGCCTGTTAAGTTTTAATAGATGGAAAGTTTCATTAGTGAACTGTGTTGCAATTAACTTGAAGGAGGTTCCAGCCTACTGTATGCAGTCCTTCCTCAGAGAAAGTTGTTTACATTTCCTTTTGGTAATAATTTATTGGCTTTTCAGCACTTGAATGTTAATGAATAGCAAGGGCCATGATTTAACAAAAAACCCACGAACAACATGTAACATGATTTTCTCATTACTCTAACAGAGGATTGGGTCAGTTGTATAACTTTTTATTCCTCAGTGAACACACTGGTTGCTGAAAGTCAAGACTGAGTTGACCCAAGGGCAAAGGATAACACAGAAATGCGAATTTAAAGAAACATTTTTCTCCTTGGTAACATCTGTAATAAGGATTAATGGGGTAGTGACCTGTTTTTGTTTGTCTTTTTGCCAGTCCACCCTGAGGCCAGATCCTGCATGTTTCACACAATACTTTTGTTACAAAATAGATTAGGATTTAGGCCTCCTTAGTCTTGTGGGTGACCTGCCATGAGAGAAGAGGCACATAATCCCTACTAACTTTAGAGCTGCTGCAGACTGGTTTTAGTGTATTTACTGGGAAATTGCCCTGTGTTGCTATTTTTGAATGAGGAATATGTGGCCGCATGAAGCCGATTGATGTTCATAGTAACTGAAGATCATGTTCCCTGAACCTTCTGGGTCTACTTGAAAAGAGCTCTATCAAAGCAGGCAGTAGTTGAGACCAGCCCTGCTGCTGAACCCAGCTCCTGCCAGCTCTGCTGCAGCAGACAGCCCTTGCTGGAGGATGCCTTCCCCTTTGAAAAGCTCCCAGAATGCTTTTGCTGACACTCATAACCATGAAGTGAAGTCAAACTGCTCTGAAAAATTGTTTTCCTTGATTCAGTGTCAACTTCCTCAGATTTCTTTCAAAAATTTTGGAAAAAAAAAAAAAAAGACCTATTTGAACATCCCTTAGAAGTCAGGTTTGTGCTGGCACTGGTGAAGACAATGACTTCTCTGCAGTGCAAATATTTGTGCAATGCCAGCAAAATTGAGAAACAGAGATCATGTACTTGACCATGAAGTTGTGGTGACCAGAATGAATTCCAGGTGATGGCAGTTCAGAGCACCGTATCTGGTGGCCGTTCTGGTTTTCCCTATACAGACATATCTTCTCCAAGCAATAGAGGGCAGAACTGACAAAGAGGTCTTATGAGGAGCTGAAAGGTTTTTGCATTTCTTAGTTAATTGGGAAATCTGTGCATGATGACCAGTGTGCGATGTATGACTTGTTCTTGGCCTGGCATCATAATTTCAAAATGAATGAACAGAAATAAGGAGGCCATTATACTCTTCTATGCTAAATTAACCTATTTGTAGAGTACTAAATATCTATTTCTGGAGGGGCAGCATAAAACCTAAGTATTTTCACTACAACAGTGGTATTATAAGTATTTTGTGTTTTATTGCTAGGAAGTAAAAATACTAACCAAGATTTAAAAAAAAAGGAAAATGGGAACCATTCAAACAAATTGAATTCTGTTAGTTAACTGAAATTTTGGTTATTGTTCCATTTAGTGCTAATCCAAGATTTTTTTTTTTCTTGTGAGGGCGCAGAAGCAGATTCATCAAAGCTTACATAGTCTGTAGGAGCACAGTGGCTTTTCTGAACTCTCCTCAAGGTAGGGTTTTCAGGGCTGAGGGTAGAAAGTGTGGTAAGAATGGACACAGGCAGCCTTGCCAAACGGGCCATGTGTACACACTCAGCTGGACTATGTGGGTGTAGGTCAGGGTTGTAATGTGAAAATTGTTGTTTCTGCCGTTGCAATTCCAGTCAAGTGTCTTTTTCTGAATGAGCGCCTCTGCCTGCAATGCTACAGATGATCTATTTCGTATTAAAGATTTAGGGGGACCAGAGAATGGAGAGGTATAACTACCTTTTAGTCCTACTCCAGGCACAGATTAATGAGAAGTGGAAGAGGAGAGTTAGGGATGGGTGCAAGTATCCCTCACGTGTCAGCTTATTTCACTGTGAGTCCCATCTATCTGGTGAGAGATTCTTTCTCATCCCTTTTTCTTCTCTCATGGTGCTGTGAAGTACCCTGGAAGGTATTGGTTTTTTGAGGAAAAGAACAGGAGAAAAATCTGAAAGGTCCAAAAAAAAAAAAAATCAAAAACAACCTGCCCTGCTTCACATGGGATTGCAATTGTGAAGACTAAGGGGGAAGTTGTGGACATGTACAGCTAATCCTTTAATTCTTGGATTTAGAGTTGAAAACAAAGGATGAAATATGACACAGAGAAAGTGGATGTATACATGAGAGACAGGGCAAGGTGTACCTTTTAAAAAAAAAAAAAAAGGTGTGCTGGCTGCATTGCCATGACGCTAGTTCTTAGCGTCATGGCAATGCAGCCAGCACACCTTTTTAGAACAGGACATCTGTATATGTGCACACATGCCTACATGCACTGTGGCCATGGCTTAACAATGATGATGTTAGCTTTTCTTAATTTTGGATCTTCCCACTTCATTTAATAAATGAAATATTAGTTAATACTGAAAAATTTACAATCGGAGTAAGTTGAAATCCAGTGTGAGGAAAGCAGCAAACCTATGGTCAGTGTGATTAGGATGAAGATAAAGACCCTTTTTCAGAGTGTTCTCAAACACAGGTGATGGGTCTGGAGCTACCCCAAGGCAAGAGTGAAGGTGGTGCTCCCACCCTTGTGGGTTTTGTCGCCCAACATGTTTGAGACCGAGTCAGTTCGGTTAGGGCTGCAGTGCTGTTGTGACTGCAGTTTGAGAGGACAGCAGTGCGTTAACTCACAGCATGGGATAACCTTTCAGCCTTCCCTGTATCCCACCCCTCCACAAAATTATTCATTGTATTTGAGTACCGTAGTCCTAGAAAGAATACTTCCAAATGGCTTAAAAGGAATGTCATGCAACCTTTATTAGTTTGTCACTACAGCAGATGCATCTAACTCACTTTGATGTAGTGACATAACTTGTGGTTAAAAGCTTTAGGCAAGGCCACACACATGCAAACAGTGACTGGTGATTTGGATAATTAGGAGGAATGGCAAAGCCCTGTCTCTTTACAAGAAAGGTAGCAATGATATGCAATTAAAAATGAGCTGTAAAAGGTAAAATCATGTAGCTATATGGAATGCAATAGACCAGGTTGAGTAAAGCAACATAACAGGTACCAAAAAAAAAAAGAACGAAAGGAGAATGCCCTGTTTGAGTGCGGTTTTTTTAGTGAAATTATTTCTGAAGGTGGAATGGGAGAGAACCTTTGGCTTCTCTGAAAACAGGAGTAGCTCTATTGCACAACAGGTGTTCTGATGCTCCTAGGATCTGTTTTCTTAGAACATCTTATAAGATGTTAAAGGTGTCTGAATGGAGTACCTTGATAGTATGAAAAAATGGCAAAAATATAATAATTAACCAGAAAATTCTGAGGTGCAGTAAATGTTCTCTTACAATTTTTTCTTGACTCTTAGTTCTTGCTGACTTCTGAAGTGCTTGGCCCTACCGCTTTACATTGGGAAGGCTTCAGGTTGGCCCCAGCATTATTTGTTTAAAGAAATTTGGGCTATATTCCCTTTTTGCCTATTTACTCCTCCTTATTTGCCTTCTGGAACTAAATTTCTGATGCTGTACCATTTCCATGGCAATAGCCTGTCAGTTATATTCAGTGTCAGAGAAAACATAAGGATAGTTATCAAGTATTTCTAACAAATCAGAATGACTTCACACTATTTTGAGTACTGCATATTTATGGTATAGCTTTACATCTGTAAACCTGGAATGAGCTAGGCTACGGTAAATGCAGGCACCATCCGATCTCTGTATCGGATTATATAATACATAGGTCTTGACCACTGAGGTAATTAAAAATCCTTAGACATGCCTCAAAAGAATTTTTAACTCCACTGTTCTGGAAAATAAATTTTAGATATTTCTGGAATAATAATATTTTGCTGAAGTAATTTCTTGCTCCAGACTTGGTTTCATGTAGTGTAGTTTCATTTCTGTCGACGGGTGTGTGCTATTGCCTGTATAGCATCAAATGTGTATTGTTTTATGCTTTAAAGGTAGCTCTGTTTCAATAGCTGGTGAATGATTAAAATTAATATAAGTCCTGTATTTCAAAATACACTAGGTAATTATTAACAAATACAGACTAGCAGACTAGCCCTTATCCTTTTAGTATAAAAGGCACACTTGTGTTCATAGTCACGTTTTTGACCACTTTATATATAGATCATTAGCATTATGCAATATGCTTTCTAGATTTGTCAGAGTTTCATGTCACTTTCAGCACTAATTAGTCAAATGCCACTATGCAGCTAGAATTTCTGTCCAATTTTTTTAAAATACTCTGAGCAGCCAACAAATGTTAACATGACACCTTCTTTTACAGCAAAGTAAAGCAGATGTAGTGAGCTGTTGCCTTCTCATTCAGAGGGTTGTTTGTGTGGTTGTCTTTCTTTGTATCTTGAGGCCTCTAGTGGAAACACGTACATCATAGGAATGGCATCACTCAGCTAGGTGTGAAGGAAGCCTTTTACTTCTAGACAGTGATGTGTAGCTATTAACTTTTGAAGCGCTTATTTATCTGAGAGGTTTGCTCTCTGAGCAGTAATAAACAGCCGAATATGGCTCAGAACTGAAGATGAAAGAGCCTTGAAGAGTGTTAGGATGAAATCCACATGGTGACTCTGAGCTAATACTTCCTTAATGGCCACACATTTGTTAAAAAACCCGAAATAATCCCCCAAAACAACAAAACACACGCCTCCCCCAAGCGCAACTCTGGGGTGTGAGCCTGTAGATAAGCAAAAATGTGTAATTATGCACTGAAAGTAGTTCTTTCCTCCTCTTACCCAGCTGATCAGGGTTAAGGTCAGAGATCAGTCAGGACATATTTCTACAAAGTTAATGGTTACGTTGTGTAAATGAGCTTAATGAGCTTAGGAAGTGTTAAAATAAGCTAAAAAAGAGAGGAGTACCACCAAGATACCTAACAAAATTATCTAGTTTGCTTCCAGTAATCTAGAAAACTTTAAAGGACATCTGATGAGGGAACACTCCTGACTGGTGTTTTAGTTCCTAATAAGGGCATAAAAATGGTAATAATTATTTCTGAAACCTTGAGGACTACTACCCTCTCCCAAATCAACCTCCCATGATTTCTTTTGTATTGTATATGTGTACAATATACAATGAAGATATAGCTAAAATTTTTGAGACTACAGATTGACCTACATCTGTGCTGGAGCACATAGTAAAGTAGTTTTGGTCAAGACAAGGAATGAGATTACATTATGGACGCATTTGATACGGAACTTCTTTTTGAGGGAAACATTTCCATGGAAGTGAGAATTGATGCGTGCCTATGATCTAAATCTTATTTAGAAAAGAAAGGAGATTCTGCTTAATAGTGTGCTGAAAAACAAGGAATCCAAATGGTTCAGAAATTTTAGAAAGGTTTGGCATATGGTTGGTCAGAAATAGTTTGTGACTTCTAGTTTTGTCATTCTCAGCTCTCTGGAACATTGAACCTTGCAGGGTAGATTAAAATTGCAGGCTGCAGCAAGACTGTTAAATAGTGTAGTTGGAAAAAATCAAAACATGCTCACACATCTAAAAATCTTTTATTTTGGGTGAAAATCTTGCCCAACAGTTTATAACTTATGCAAGCTCTGAGAAAATATTGCAATTTTTTGATTGTACTGTTGGTCATAAAACGGTATTATTCAGTGCTGCAACAGGGCTGTGCTTTCAGATATCATTTCCTGATTTTCAAGATGGCTGTTGAGGTGAGTAGCATAGAGCATGATGAAAGACCTCCCTGTAGGTCTTTCTCTATTTGACACAAAGTGTATTGGAGAGCATTGCATGGCATTTAGGATAAAGGGATCCTGACTCAAACATTTGGACATCACTACTATGACAATATTTAACTAAGAAACTTGGCTTATGAGCCTGAAATAATTTGCTGAATTGGCATGTTTGGGGTTATCTTAGAAATTAATCTATTAAAACAAAACAAAGAACCTCCCTCTGTTTTAGATTCTTTCTGTTGATTATTTTTAATGAACGAGCAAATAATATTTTAGGTGAGAGCTGACATGAGAATGAATCTGAATTTGCAGCCAGAAAGCCCTGTGGTATTCTTCCATATTCTGTGGGTGCATCTATCCACTTTTCTCTCAGAACACAGCTGTGATCTCTGTCAAGGAATAAGTAGTGCTCTGAGATTTTGGTGATTAGTTGATTTGCATCTTCTGTTGAAAGGAAATTTTAGCTAATCAATGGACTCAGCTACACTTGTTTCAATTTAAGTAAACAAGTCTAAAAGCCTTCTCTGCACCTCTGTTTAAGTTGGCTTTGTCTCTTTGATCTTGTGTTAACATACCTTAATGACAAGTAATGATTGATAATGGTGTATTGTAAAGTTAAAGTAATAAATAGTGTTTTACTCATAATAATGCTGAATAATGTACTTTTTATGACCCAGTTTGATGGAAAATTTCCTTGTCAGCTCTGTCTAATTGTCCAAACAGAACTACCCATTACTTAATGAAATACATGTCTAAACTAGACACATTAATTAGGGTCATGACTGAGATACACAAAGAAATATAGTAACACTTCATTATCTTCAAGTATGATCTTTGGACAGCAGTCCTAATGTTGAACTGAAGTTTAATGGGAAGCTATTGTTTACACTATCCTTTTGTAGCTCACAGATGTATGTTGGAATCCATCCGTAGCAGCTGGGGGATGAGAAAAGCGGCATCTCCCCGAAGGTCTTTAAAGGTCATAAGCAATATTAGTTTGAACACCAGAAATCACAAAATCAACTTTACTTGGATGAAGAAGGAGGAAAGGAGGTTTCTGGGTGTTTATCCAGTCAGAAACTGAAGCCAGTAAATACCTCATTTCATCAAGTTGAGGGTTAAAAAGGGCCTTAGTTTTTAGCTGTCAACATCCTGGAATACAGTACCTGGGAGTGCTGTGCCAAGCCCTCCATGAGCGCTGGCATTCTCATGGTGTGTCATCTGCACTCAAGTTTCATGGATTTTTACTGATAACGTAGTGAGGCTTCAGGAGTACCAGTATAGACTTTAAAAACAGAAGTCCAAACTTCAGAAAACTTTATAGTGAATTACTTAAAACTATAAAGAACAATGAAAACCTAATTCTGTAAAAACATGAGCTTCCAACATTAGACTGTTCTGTAGTAATTTTCCAGTGAAACGCTTCCTTGATGCTGAGTTCAGGTTCCATTAATTTAAATAAACAATGATCACTTTTATAAGTATCATACAAACAAGTATGATTGTTTGTATGATACTGCTGATGTAAGAGAATTTGTATTTTCTCCCACTGCCCCCTGGAGCAGAGCATTCCTTGGGTCTCGGAAACACAGCAGCTTTGGTGCAAGGCTGAGTGCGTCAGCATGCTTGGAATGAAATGAAAAAGAACCTACCTGTCCCTTTCCTACCTCTGTTGTTTCCTTTCAGTATTAAAAGTGTATAAGATGTTATGCCAAAAGGGATTTGTCCTTCTTATCTAAGAGGAAGAATGTTTTTGCTTTTCGCATTTCTGAATTGCTTAGCTGCCCAAGCATGCTTTATGTGTGCTGCTTGAAATGTGTCATCAGATCACGTGGCTGCTGTTCTCTGGCTGATGTTGGACTTTCTCCAACAAATATGGATTATGTTAAAGTAGGTTCTGAATTGACGAGGATATGTTAATAACTCCCAGATGGGCATCTTTGTGCAGGGAAATTCAAGCAGTCTATGGCAGGAGCTAGTGTTTGGCAGGTCCATCATTCCGTCATTAAAGGCCACATTATTACTTACAACTCTGCTTGCATGACAATTGCTTGCATAAACTCAGCCTCCCAATAACAAATACACAAAATTTACTTTTAGATATATTTTCCTCTTGAAGGAATTTTTTGTATGACAGCTGGTATTTTCTCCAGTTTAAAATATGGATATTTATAATTAAATAATAACATGAAATAAACACCTTGGTTCTGCAAATGCACACCTAAGGTCACTTTTTCAGGTGTGTGGTACCAATGCAAGCACAGAATATTTACACCTTCACAGTGTAGCCTGTATTATTCAATGTTGTGTTCATTGAAATTTCATTTATGGTTACAATTAGGTGTGCTATTTTTCTAAAAATGTTTATTTTATGCTTTAAAGGGGTCTGTAGTCTTCCTATGAGCTGTTAAAAATAATGTTGTTTTCAAGCTACTTGCATGGATGGAAGAAGTTGTTGTAAGTAGATAAAAAAAATACGTATGCAGTTTGTGCAAGTGTGAATTATGTGATAAATGTATTTACTATGCATCTAGACCACTGCATTTGCCCTTCATCTATTAACCCACTTCACCAAAGCGTTCCAAAACTCTGTCTGTCCAGCAAGCCTTTATAAAATGTGACTGGTTGAAAAATGTTTTCTTTCTTTCCTCAACCAACTTCTTTCCCCAGTACCAGCCTTCCTAAGTATCCAGTCATGAACTTGAAAACAAATGCAAAAGCCATGCCAGGTTTTTTTTGGGTATATAAAAACCAAAATTGTTTACAGATTACATCTTTCACTGCTAGCTAGAAGTGGAGCAAAGACTTTGGATTCTGGGAATGGGAAACTTTGAGATTCCCAGTTCTAATTCTTATCTTTAGTCCTAAAGCCATGGCTTCAGGAGTTGAATCCTACAAAGCATGGCCTCTGATAACAATCCGAGGAGTAGTTACTAGGTAAGATAATAGAAATAATACAGGCAATAGACATTTTTAACAAACCCCCATAAACTAATAATTTTTTTCCAAAAGATTCATTGACTAAAACAGGAGTATTTTTATCTTCTAGATCACTCTGCCCCAAAGTCAATGATCACCATGCCCCATTTTCATGTGTTCTCACAAACACATATCTATACTTTCTCATGCACCTATACTCAAACCTGGATTTTCACTGGTATATCAATGATAATGATTACTTTATTGTTCTTCATAATAAAAAGGATAAAGTATACATTTTGAAATAATATTGAAGTCAGCTGATGAGAATTTACATTTTGCAGCACGTTCTGGGAAATATTGCTGTGTTGGGGCAGTATTTTCTGGTGATAACCCAAAATGTCAGCACCATCAAGTGTTTGGATCTGACCCAAGCAACAAAGATATGAGGGTTCCATGTGTTTTTGTACTTCTCTAGTCTCTTTCTGCATGTTATGATATTATTACTCTCAAACTAGCACTTAATTTTCTTGGCTTTTAAAATGAGTGTTGTAAGAGTAGTTGAATGTAATATGTGGTATTTTAATATTGTGACTCTTAATGCTACATAAAACCTTTGTTTCCTACAGGTTTATTGAGCTGGTGTATTAGATTTCCTGCTGCATGAGCAAGAAGATTATGGTGGCTTATGTCTAAGTATACTTTTGGGAGGCATTTCGTATTTTCTCTATAAATAGTCTTTCTAAAACACAATTGTGAAACTATTAATGTTTATATCGCATTATACATCTCTCTGAGTATACAGTGTGGTAGGAAGAGGAAATCTTTTTGTCGAAGAAACGTGTTCGGAATTGTTGTTGTTAAAAGGCTACTAAAAGGCAAGTTTTTAATATTTATCTTATCTGTAGGGTATTTTTGGTGTATTACATGAGGCATCCCTGTTTTCAACAGTAGTAAAATTACACCTCTTCTGGAGTTAAGCACTTTAGCAGAGCTTGGAGATACATAGCTTTCAGCAGAAGTGTGGGTATTCTGGCTATTTCTTTTGTGTCGGAAAAATGTGAGATGAGTGTAACTGCAATTCCAGGTTCTTCACAGATAAAATTTAGACTCAGGGATGAGGGTGTGTGCGTAGCAAAACTTTTATTTTATACTGCATAGACATTTTTGCCTTAAGCAAAAAAATGTATTTATTATGGACTTAAAAGACACAAACCCTGGAAAGATCCCTTGTCCAAAGACAAATGGAAAATGTATGTGGGGGAAGGGATGTAGAAGGTAGTTCATACTTGTATTATATTACTGACTTGCATTCTGTTTTGCGAATAATTTAATGAGCAATTTCTTCACGATTTATAAGAAAATGCCACAGGCCTAACTCTGTGAGGTCCCCTGGAGCCATTTATTCATCTGTACATGAATAGCCAGTTTCATTATTTTTGAAAATAATGTGAGTGAAACAAATGGTTAGTGTCACCCCATCCAGTGAAATGAAAGATGATAATCTCCAAGCAGTGACCATTCAGTGGACGGGGTCCAGCTCCGAGTCCTCCTTGGGTTCAGGTGTAGGCTTCATATGGGTAATCTGCAATTTGCTGGGGGCATCATTAGCTCGCTCTGCCTGTGGGGCAGGATTGGAGCCAGGCTGGGAGCAGCTGCCTGCTGGGCTGCCTGGGCATGTGGGGATCCGTAGCAACCCTGCCTTCACCCACCTCGGGCTGGTGCTGAAGCCCCTGTGACACAGAGGGGGTATTAGGTCAGATGAGTTACATTAAGTGGCAAGTGATAAATTCAAGATGACAATTCAAAACAGCAGTGTTTCTTCTGGTAATTAATTCCAGTGGTGCCTGAGGCAGTGCTTAGCTGCTACAACCAGTGTGGCCAATGCTGAGCAGCTAATGAGAAAACATTACAGCAAGGATTAAGGGCCGGTACATTCTGGCAGGATGAGGTCACTATGATTAGAAAATATTAATGCAGGCTTAATGTGATAAACCGACTGTGACAAAGAAACTTTATTTTATCCATCAGTGGTTAAAATGCAAAAATCCTTTTTTTTTTTTTTTTTAAAACCTGGTTGGGGGGGAATTATTTAACACTCTGCCTGTAGTCCAGTGGCACCAAGCATTGCTTCAGTGCTCTCATATGCAAACGATGTCAAGGCTGGTTAGCTGTTGCAGCTGGACACAAATGCTTTCTTCTTTCATTTGTTTTAATTATTTTTGTCAGGTAACAATGAACACTCAGCTCAGAGGAAGGAGCTAGTTGTTACCTATAAGCAGAAAGAGTGATGACAAAATAACCCTTCTACACTCCAGCATCTTACTGCCTTTGGTCAGCAGCAATGATGGTATTGCGTGATATTGTCTAGCAAAAGGCAAGCACATCCTAAAACCTTTGACTGTGTTAGATATGGGGAAAAGTGATGCAAGAACAGTTTTACAGTCACAACCCTGCCCTGTTTCTGCAGCACACGTTTGAGGGGTTAGTTGTGAAGAAAAATCTGTACCCAATGGCACTTTAAAAAAATGTTTCAGTGAGCTTTTCCCAGGCTGTAATATTATTCTCCATAGTCGCAGGATTTGTGTTGTTCATAAACTTACAGGTGTTGTGTACTATCCTAACAGAAACCTGTGGGTTGTAATGTGCTTACTAAGCACTTTTACCAATAGAGTTGAAAAAGTGTTCTGCTAATTATGGAGTGAGACTTATTTCCTAAGAGTTTTCTATTAATTGCAAGGATATAGATGAGATGGACTGCATATTGTGGCGTTTGCATTTTTTGTTGTCTAAAGCCTAACAGTTATTTTAACGTTTTTGCTTTTTTCTCTTGTTACCACATTTATGGAATAATCACTTTTCAACTGAAAGCGTTATAAATACTTCAGTATAAATGCTTCTATAGACCAGATAGAAAATAGTGTTTAATCACATCAGCAAGACTTCAGCTAGTCCCAAATGTCAAATAATATTTATTAATTGGCAAGCTTGTAACGAAATCCATACATTAACTCAGAATATATCGACCTATCAAGGGGTGTTCTCACCCTGTATCTTATTACAGTACACACCTTTATCTTTTCAAAAAAAAAAAAAATCTTTAAAATTTGTTCTTATTTCAGCAAGACATTATTATGCATTTACTACTTTATTTCACCCACCTAATGCTTATCTTTTGGAATTCCAGAATACTCATAGAAGAAAACATAAATTCTATGAAGTTTTTTCTCTCATTCAATTTTTTTATATAGTATTGAACTAATATAGTGAAAATATCGTCTCCAATACAAAACCTATAACTGATATTTAAGGCCTACAGTTATAGTAGATAAGAAGCTAAAAATAATTGTATTAAATGCATTGACTCTTTTAGTAATCACACAGACTTGCAATGACACTAATAATATTTTACTGAACAATGAAAGCACCATCAAGGGCAATACGCTACAGTCTGATCAGTGACATTTGTTTCCATGGTACTAAAATCTTTTTGGACATATTCCTTTTTCTGTTTATATAATACGTTTGTCCCTTTGCTCAGGTTTTATTCATTTCTTCCTGTAGTTACTCAGTGGACAATTACTTTGTCTTCATTTTCGGGCAAAAGAAAGAGCGTCCCATAACTTAACCCCTATAACACCCAGCCTTAGAATATCCAGTAATTAAAAGATGAATTGGAAACTATAGCTAAAATATACTAAATGCAACAATTTTACTCAGACTCTACTGCCATTTATTTTAAGGTTTTAAACACCTTTTAGACAAAACACTTTGTGTGAATTAAACTTCAAGCAGGACAATTAGAACACAGGTTTAGAACTATTAGAGTCCCAGGTAGAGTTTGGAATTTCTGTTATGTTCCTACATCATGGTGGTGAAACAAGGAGTTAGGTAATGATCTGTATTTCAGAGGAGAATGCATGTTTTTGTGGAAGGCACAGGAGAGTGCTTTGTGACTGTATCAGTTTTGAACTAATCTTGGAGACTGCCACAGGAAGAGATAGTAACACATGCAGAATTTGTGTTCAGATGAATAAATGTGCATTCATCAGGTCAGTAGGTAAGATCTATCTAGTACTAATTGCTAGTAATTTATAACCCACACTAGATCACTTTATTTGCTCACCAGAATTTTGAAGGTATAATAAAAAGTGAACAGGCATAAGAACTCTTTGCATAGGTTTTCTATCTGCAAAGTTCAACTGTTGCAAGAGCCTTCATTTTCACAGAAGGCACATTTAGTTGTCTCATCCTGTAGGAGGGAAAGTTATTGTGTATAATCATTGTAATCCAAATGGGGGAGAGGAAGGTCTACTGATACCATAGGGAAAAGAGTGGTTTGTGATGAAGGTAGCTTTTACTTGGCATGTCTTCCTTGACAATTTAATAATTAGTGTACAGCTAGTGAAGTTTTGCTACTGTTTTAAATTATAAACCGTCTGGGAAGGGAATTATAATGAGTGGTTCAGTCAGTTTGAAGAGGTAAAGTTCTCGGCTCTAAATAGGATATTAAGTTGCATATGGTATATTTTATGAAGGTTATTTCATGTTAAATGGGAGTGCCTGGAAAACAAATGCACTGTAAGCTTTTGATACTTTTAAAAAGTATTTTAACTAAAGACTACTCTAAAATGTTTCATTAATACAGATATCAAATAACATATATCAGATAACAAATATATAACAAATAACAGATATCAAATAACATAACAAAGTATAACTTCCAGTTTTAAGTCTGAGCTATTAGCTAGATGTTAAATGTAATACACAGTAAAACTTTAAAAATGGATTTTCAGTATGGCTATGGGATATGACTCCACACTGGAAGATGGCCAAAGAGCCTGGATTTTAATTTTGATATAATAAGCCACACTATGGTTTAAATACAGACTTTTCATTTAGTCCTGCCTACTGAATTTTACAGCATCAGAAGTAATACTTTATTTCACAAGTTTAGCTGGGGTTTTGAACAGTCTGTGGGGTTTTATGTTTTCAAAACAAACCCACGGCAATTTTATTAATAGATTCTTCTTCAGATCTTGATGCCAAAGGTGCGTGTCTAGTAGAAGAGACAGATGCTTGGGAATCTTTTTGCTTTGTTCTCTCTATAGTTTGTACTCACTAATACCTGCATTTATGTATTCTTCTGTTCCTGAGTACCTGAAGCTATTTAGCGAGTGAACGTGGGGCTGGCTGAACACACAAACATTGAGAGATGACAGGGTTTTGCTGCAGTCGGAAACCAGGGAATATATAATTGCATCATTGTCTCGCATTCTGCTCCCACATGTAACTTGCTTAAATGTCATTTCAGGCTGCAGGCTCTCACTCTTCCCTTCCCTGTAAACCTTATTCAACCTGCACTCAGCCATCATGATAGTGGTGCCTGTGCCCGGAGTGCACTGGCATCCCGGGGGATTCGTATTCAGGCATCACCGATCGTTGACCTGGCTATTGTTGTTTGTGATACTTACTGGTAAACTTTCGCAATCAATACAGCATCAGCCCGCCTAGCTCCTGGGAATGGAAACCTGAAACACTGCACTTAATCTTGAAGCTGGCTCCTGCTCCCTGCTCTGCTGCTAAACTGGGTAGTTGGCCTACTTGATGCAGCATTATTGCTGCAGAGGTCAGATGTGAGCTGGCTTGGCAAGTGCTGATGAATGGCTGTTTGTGATGAAGCACCTCTTCCGTCCAACAAGAGACATTTAATAATGATGGACCATAACTGCGCACACAAAAAACCTTGTAGCTTGTTTGCGAGCTGATATAGTGAAACCTGGAGAAGGCAATGTGTTAGTTTGGAGCAAGTCTTCAGGGTAAAAAAAAACTTAATGAGGAAAGTGAGGTCTTATTAAAAGTTAAAGTAACCTTCCCATTTGTTACAAAATTGTAGCAGTTGTTGCAAATACGTTCTGCAAATATATATCTTTTTTTTTGCCATCCTACTTCCATTGGTTCCTCTTTTCCTTGCATTTAAAAAAAATCACTTTGCAGATTGACAAATATAGGAAATAATCTTAAAGGCAAATAAATTAAAATTAACACAAATTATCTCTCAGGAATTAATTTTATTTAAACTGTATATGCTCCATTGCCAAATACCGTGTTTTGCTTGAAATCAGTGATATGGGTTGAGAAGTGGGTATTTAAGTACGTCTTGCAAAAATTAAGTTTCTGCTCTCTAGAAGAGAGAGATCTCTTTGTGAATTAAGTGAACTGTGGAAAAGCCCATCTTAATGCTGGAGAGAGTTTTCCACAAAGTAACTAAAGAATCACTTCTGGGTTCGTCTAAGTTGGCAAAGGTATGATTTTATTACCCCCCCGCCCTCCCCAGTGTTACCCAATGCCTTTGTTCCACGGATTTTCCGCATCTCTCCTCTGTCTCTTACAGACATTGATTGCAATATCCAAACAAGAACCAAAGAACAGCTCACCAACACAAGTTGGCACTAGTTAACCACTAAAGCTACAGGCCAGCAAGACCTCTGTAGTGTGCTCTATTACTCAGTTCTGCAGCAAGGAAGGCAGAGGATGGTGTTTATTGACCCAGATATTCATAACCATGGAAGCACTTCTCACAGATGCAAAACTCTCCTGCAGATCCAATGGGGACCACCTATGTATTTACTTTTGTCTTAAAGATACGTTAACCAGCCCTGGGATAGTAGTTGTAATGTCTGTAGTGGAGAGGACACGAAAGCTGATAGAGTACCTCCAACAGTGGTAGTTTCTCAAACCTCCTCTTAGTCTGTGGACAAATGTCACTGTTGAGAAAAATCCGTGTTCTATCTTAGAAATTCCAGTCCTGCAAGTTAATGCATTGCAGCTGAAAATTCAGCTGTATGATGAAGTGTCCATTTGAATCCTGACGCTTTTTTACTCCTAGTATTGCACATGGTTGAAAGCTGTCCTGTGGAGGGAAGGGTTTTGTTCCAAACATTTGCATGTTTCCTGCTTAGGTCCAACAACTGGATGAGTAGCTATGTAAGTCCCAGCGGTCCTTCTAAAAATAGGTTCAGTGCCTATGTTATTAAAATATTATTTGCAGGATGTTCCTAGTTTTCTGACAGTGCTTCATTGATCGCTTTGTTTGTGATATTTAATACATTTTTCCCCCAAAATGCTTCATTTTCTTTTCTCTTCTTCATCCCCGACACACAGCGTCGAGATTCTCACTAGTCTGTTACACTTTATTACAGGAATAGCTGCATTTATACAAATATAGATTTATAGAAGGTTAAAGACTGGAAGGCAGAGTTGATTGATGAGAATTTGAACTAGCCAAATAAGGCGTGTTAGCTTTAACTGAGTGTAGGCCATGTTATTCCTAGGTATGACTGGACTTAAAGTTGTGAACTTCTGGCAGTGAGCGTGGCTCACTGTGATAGTGATTGTGCTGATGCCTCTGGTGCTTGTTTTTTTTGGTCATCTTGTGTTGCATGTTGGTGGAGTTGCGTGCAGGTTTTGCAAAAAAACTTTTTTTTATATGCAGCTAGCTTCAAACCACTGCTTTTGGTTTTGATGAAGAATTAGCTGCAGTGTGGGATTTTTGACACTCAGTGGTTCCATTTTCTTGTAAAAGGCAATAGGGACTGTGAGAGGTAAACTAGTGTGTTAGGTTACTCAGGTCAGGCTCACAGGTATGACTTCTACTTCTGTAAACTGGTAGGATAAACTGATGCAGTTTTACAGGTATGGTAGTCACAAAAATGAGTTTGGACCAGGAAATGAATCACTTATGAGCAATAATATGGAAGAAGGTTCTGCTTCAGCAGCCCCTTCTAGTCTCTTATTGTTTATTCCTCCCACTGCAGCACTGTCCCTTACTCTAAGATGTTTGAAAATGATCTCTCACAAAAATTTCATTCACTGTTGTGAGAGAACTCCAATCCTGCTAAGTGTGTGGATGATCTGGCAAAGGAGAACCAATTTATTTTCTTACTGAAATACATTTTTCTTGGTTATACTAAGGCTGGAGGCAATAGCGTGGGGGCAATGTGCGTATTTGTGAATGGTCCAAGAGACACTGAAGCGCTGAGATGTGGCTTTGTGCTCAGGTTCTTTCAACCGTGCTGTGACTCTGGTGTCCAGCAGCAATGGCTGCTGGTTTTAGACATGGTGTCGCTACTGAATAGCTCTAAATTGCATTCAAAGAGCTGAAGCACCAACCTGCATGGGAGGGCAGAGCACGTGTTTGTAACTTGTGAAAGAAGTGGAAGTGTGCAACAATTAAGGATGCAGGAATGGGATATGGTTCTTAGAGTGAATCAAGGAGGCCCAATTGGAGTGAAACTAAGTATTACAAAAAATTACTTAAGTGTAAGGTCTATTAGGTTAGAGAACAATTGTAGAAAAGAAATAATGAAAGCCCCATTTCTTGAGACTTTTAAGACTGAACAAGTCAAAACTCTGGAAAATATACTGTAGATAGCATAATATAATGATGGGAGGATAGACTTACTCTAATAGGCCTATTTAATTTCTAATTCCTATGAGTCACTTAAGCTATTTATGCTTAATTTTACATAGTTATGACTACAGAGTATAATCATCCAAATTGTAATAAAATCCTTATAACAGATTAAAAAAAAAGCACGATGTCTCATTTTGCTTCAAATGAGCTAACCTGCCTCAAAAATGAATGACAATCCATGCTGTAGGGGCAGTGGTGGGGTCACCAATGATGTGCTTAAGTAATATCAAGTCCTATACTCAATTATACTCCTGTATTTTATTTGTCCAGAAGTGAAAATCGGAAAGTAGATGATTCTGAGTGCAGTAAAACTATGAACTACAATACGTACTCCAGAACTTTATCCTATTCGGGTCTTAACAAATGAGGGGGTGATTCCCTGGCTTTGGCTTGTTTTTGGGCTGGTTCCCTTAGCCACAGTTCTGGAATCATGCTGCATTTTTCCTGTCTTGATCCTGTAAGCGTTGGGTCACGCCGCTTGCTGGAGCGCAGGGCAGCAACTGGAGGCTGCTTGCTTTGGCCGCCTCAGTGGGGCGGGATGCGCAAAGCACCTGCGATGTACCTAAATGCTTCCCTGCCAGGCAAGGGAGGGAGAAGTGGCTGAGGGGGCTGTGGGTCCATCTCCCTAAGTGTGATGGGGGCTGCTGTAGGCAGCACTCACTGCAGATTGGTATCAGGAACAGTGTATGCATATATACTTATCACAGAATCTCAGGTTGGAAGGGACCTCAGGGATCATTTAGTCCAACCTTTCTAGGAAGAGCAGAGTCTAAACAAGATGGCCCAGCGCCCTGTCCAGACGACTCTTGAAGGTGTCCAACATGGCTGGGTCAACCACTTCCCTGGGGAGATTATTCCAATGGTTGACCGTCCTCAGTGTGAAAAATCTCCCTCTGGTGTCCAATCGGAATCTCCCCAAAAGCAACTTGTGTCCATTCCCCCTTGTCCTCTCCATGGGACTCAGTGTAAAAAGGGAGTCTCCATTTTCTTTGTAGCTTCCCCTTAAGTACTAGTACATGGTGATGAGGTCCCCTCTGAGCCTCCTTTTCTCAAGGTTGAACAAACCCAGCTCTCCCAGCCTATCCTCATATGGCAGGCTTCCCAGTCCTCTGATCATCTTGGTGGCCCTTCTCTGCACCCCTTCCAGCCTCTCCACATCCTTTTTGTATAGCGGGGACCAGAACTGTACACAGTACTCCAGGTGTGGCCTGACAAGCACTGAGTACAGTGGGATAATGACTTCTTTATCTCTGCTGGCGATGCCATTTTTGATGCAACCCAGCATCCTGTTGGCCTTCTTGACCGCAGCAGCACACTGTGATCTGGATACCGGCATCAACTGTAGCCTGGTGAAGTTTGCAGATGACACCAAGTTCAGTGGGGAAGTAGACACTCCAGAAGGGAGAGCTGTTCTGCAGGGAGATCTAATTGGCTGGAGGAGTGGGCCAGCAAGAACCTTATGAAGTTCAACAAGGAGAAGTGTAAGGTCATGCATCTGGGAAAACATAGTCCGGGAGTGCAGCACAGACTGGGATCCACCTGGCTGGAGAGCAGCTCTGTGGAAAGGGACCTGGGGGTCCTGGTGGACAGAAAGCTCAATATGAGCAAACAGTGTGCTGCATATCTTTTAATTGAGCTCCCAACATACTTGTTTTATCCTACGACTGCTTTCCCCCAGTATTGTATTTCTGCTTCGGTTTCAGTATGGGTAAAACCAGTTCAGTCATCAATATTTCTTTTGCCCTTTCTCAACACAACCACTGCAAACTCTCCTTTGAAGTTACGTTTAGTTATTTGTAGACAATTATTCTTATGTTTTGCTGATTTTTTCATTGATGCCTGGCTCTGAGATTTAGCACTTATCTTGTGTATGGTTTCCACACATGCGCGCACATACACCCCCTCCCCAAACCCTGTTTTGAATTTCCTTTGAGAAAAAAAATGTACTGTTAATTGTTAACTTGGTAAAAGCTGCTTTGGATTTGTATTAAGACCTATTTTGGTGCTTATAACTGTCACGTATCATATTTTTAATTTCTATCTGGCCAATCATACCAATGCACAAGATGTATCATCCTGTGAATGGTCATAAAATTCAGTACTAAAACACCTGATTGTGACAGGAAGAGAGAAATTTGAGCACAATAAATTTCAGTTGGTTAGGAAATGTATTTATTCATCACATTTATTTTCATTAAAATGGAAGATGATGTGAAATTCCTTATTTTACAGAACAATAAACCATTGCCTACTAATGGGTTAAAAATAAACAGAAGACTTCATATAAAAAAGGCAAAAGAAAGAGAGAAACGGTAATGACAGTTTTGAAGTATCCAGTACCTGTTGTGACAGGAATAACAAATTAATTGGGACTATAACGGATTCTTTGTAAAGGTGAAGTAAACACACTTGACTGTATATTTTTCACCATCAGTTAAGTCTCAATTGGTTCTAAAAATAAACAGAAGACATTGAACAGTTTTAATGGATTTTGACACCTAGGTATTATGCTGTCACTCCAGTATAAATGAATCATAACTTTAGACTGCGCCAAGGAATTACTACACATTTGGAGAAAATTTATGGTGCACCAAGCTTTGAATCATGATGTGATATCAAAACTCAAGTCATAAGAGGAAAAAAGTCTGGCATAAATTATTATTTATCCAAGCCATGCATACCTATGTGAATGCAACAGGTATGGATTGCAGGGTTAGTTAGAAATGCCCCTGTAATTCCTAGGTGTTAACACCTCTCAGAGTGGCTGTTCTGGCAGAGCTCCCAGGGAGCTGCATCCAGAGGGGAGCTGAGCACAAACACTGGGCAAACCACTGTGGCTGCCAGAAGTTTGTTGCCTCTCAGGATTTGACCTAATTCAGAGTTCTACCAATGAAGAGGCTAAAAGAAAGAATTTCAGCATTTGACCTTATGGTTACAGGACTTGTAGATGATGAAGTTCTTGCTCTGGGCTCAGAGAGATCTTAAACCATCTGTGAAGTGAGGAACGTCTGTAGAGTGACTAGTCACTAATTTGCTCTCCACTGTCTCATAGGTAGGTAAGCCTTAAAATATATTATACAGGCGTGCATACAATATTTTCTCTTTAAATTTATTTTCAAACATGATAGTCTGTGCAGTTGCTTGGACTACAATAACACTTCTAATACTGTATAAACAAGTATTCCTCATTCATTCTGTACAATATTTCTTAAGCTGAATTGTGTTCAATGTGCAACTGTGTAGTAGTGATTTTTATAAATCCTTAACAAAATTATCCTATTTTAAAAAATAGCTTAATTCAAAGCATAGGTGGGTGTTTGTAAACATTCAATTCACAGTATTTATACAGCTTCCTGTGCAGCTCCTCTTGTTTTTGAATATTGCCTTTTCTAGAATTTTGCCTTAAAACTGAACCACTTCTTCAGAGATTATTATAAAATACTACAAAAAGGAGATGTAGTTTTTAAGTCTCTATTAAGCAAAAACGAATATATCCAAAGAAGATTATAAGCATACAGAGAGAAGAGGTTTTATCCAAGAATTCACAGTGTATCGGTTCATAAAGCTTTTTCACATTCTGGCTGTAATGCATTACAAATGTGGATTGATTCATTATTTCTGACCTGCTGGAAGGCTAATCATCCTTTTAATGACGTTGGTACTCTTCCCTCAGCAGTGGTACAGTGCTGAACTTTCTGCCGATGGCCTTACGGCTTGAGGCCAAATCCTCAAATGATACAAATGCTCTGTTCTTCATTGACCCAAGCCTGCTGGTACTGCAGGCTTGCCTTTGTCTTGTGCACGGAGGTTTGCTTTCCACCCTCTGTCCAGCTATGGCTACCACAGGGTCCTGATGCCATGGAGGGTGTGGGCAGCCCATCTGCCTTGCACCGCGACAGTCTTCCTACAGAGCCAAGGATCTTCCCAGACCTGTCACGTGCCTCTAGCCGTAAAAAGTGTCCTCACTCATCCACAGCCATGACTGCTTCTTGCTACAGCTGTTTTTCTTGTAGGGGAGACCAGTGTGATGTTTGAAAGCAACTTGATATCAACTTTTATTAACTAGGTTAGAGCTGAATATCTGTCACCAGGAGAAGAGCTATGTAAACGACATGGGGTTTTTGCCCTGTTACTGAACTGCAGGAGAGAAAATGAGGAAAAAAGAGACAGCTGCATTTGTTCCATGGAAAACAGAACTAGAAAGAAGCAGCTGATATTAAAAAAGTCTAACTATATTTTTTTGCTTCAGTTTAAGACAACTCGATGCAAATCATTTTTTCTTACTTTGCCTAGTATTGTTTTCAAAGTAATTCCTAAAATGGGAAAAGCTACTTCCCTCTCCCCAGGGTCAGTGTAAGGAGCCAGCCCAGTCCATACGATGGAGGAATCTGGGTCTTGTGTGAGAAGATACACAGCACCATCAGTGTTGCTGTGCCCCAAACTCACTTCAGTGCCCTGCTTCGTGCACCGACCCCACTCATTTTCTTTTAAAATGCATCCTGACAGTTGATCACTGTGTCACTTGTTCTCTGGTAGTCACTAACCCCCTGGTATACTGTTCAGGTGGGGTGGGGAAGTTGTCCGTAACTGTGTGAAGGTCAGTGTTTTCCAGGGCTGGTGCTGGCCGGGGTGTGTTCACTTCCCACTCCCACCTGTCGAGAGGAGTCAGAACAAAAAGTTAAAATGCTCAATCTTCCACATGTACGTTTCTAATGTGCCTGTCATAGTCTAGTGGATAGTTTTAAAATGTGCATTATGTATAAACAAATTGGAAAATAAACAGTATTATGGAATCTGGCTCTTTCCCCCAAAGCTCTGCCAAGCAGGGGTAGCTGCTCCCTTAGGATTTTCAAGGGTGGAAAGTCTCAGCTAATCAGAAATGAGCATAAGTATCTAAAACATCCAGTATCCCAAACCTGGGTTATATATGGGAAAAATTGCATCCTGCCATAAGCAGGATGAATTTCTTCCTCCCTGGTGGCAGTCAGTGGGCAAAAAGCATGTGGAGGAAGCCATGGAAAGGAGCTTTATGGTGTATCAGGTTTTAATGCTTCCTCAATCTGCTAAGGGGAATACTCCTGGGCAGACAATGCGGTGGGAGGCATATGCTGAGCACCCTGAACTTTGGGCAACGTGCTGTAAGATTCCCAAACTTGTCTGGTTCCAGCAGTGACCTGCCTGAAGGGGATGCTCTATAGCAGGTGGTGGCATCTGATGATTTGGACTCTGTGAGCAGAAGTACTGGTACCCAAGAAACTTCAAGCAGATTCTGTTTTACAGCTCGTCCAAACAGCATGAAATGAAGAGGTGAAAGATATCCAACATAAGTTGTATTTCCCCGTTTGCTTTTTTCTAATATGTGCAAATGGCATTTTTAATATTGAAAAATGTTCACTTTGAGATTGTAATACTTAAATTCTCATCTAATTGCCTCAATTCCTCTGAAATGATGCTAGTTATAATAACTTTTTATTAATAATACTAATTTTAAAAAGATTGTGAAGTTATTTCCCTGTAAAGAACCCCAAAGCATTCTTGTAGTATGATTACTTCGAAGATACTCATTTTAGGTCTTTCTCACTCTATGTTTATTTGCGGTGTGGCAGCATTTCTTTTTGCATCGAGTACATTACTTAAGGATTGTAAGTTAATTCTTCATGGGTATCCTCAGTTTTACAGGCAAATTTTTCTAGTAATAGATATATACTGTTAAGTTACACATCTTAAGGACTTTTTCTTTAAGGGGTCTATTCTATATTTTTTATTCTTGTGTTCTACAAACTCTAAGGTATTTTGTTTTCATAAATTATGAAAGGAAAATGTCACAAGCCATCACTGTTTCCATGGTCTGCCTTTGCTGACAGCTGTATGATGCTCATTCAGTGCAGCAGATTGCGAGCTGAAAGTTTCATCAATAAATATGACTCTGATGGCTTCATGTCAACGGTCAAGGTAATGGCCTTTTATTATCCTGGAAACACACTTCCACAGGCGCATGTATATTTTCTCTTAAACTCTTCTGAGGAAACAATTTTTTACTTTTGCTCACAATTTTAGTCATTGTCCGATGTAAGTGCCATATAAGGCTTTTTAATTAAAGAATTATATACTTTTTATTTCTTACTGCATGTGGAAGAACAAAGAAATGAACTAAGATATTATGTTGAATTGTCTTATTGTAAAGTTTTTGTGATGACTGTATAAGTATTTTAGAGTATTTTGAAATCTATAAAAACAAAAAGGGAAACATGCAACTGACCTATTTGAAAAAGTACAAAGTACAGCACTGAGAGGTCTGCAGTATTAAAAATCAGAACAGTTTTATTGTGCATTAATCAGAAGAGACGTAGGTCTGTTTCATTGGAAATTTTATTATTATGGTTAAAAAGACTATTTTTTATGGAAATTTCCAGTCCATTGTACTAATAAAGAATTATTGTAACCCATATAGATACTGCCAGGAATAATATGCATCTACTTTGGAAAGAAATGAGGATTATAATATTTCAAGATTTCACTGCTTGTGTTTTATTTTTATTTTACATATTAAATACTTGCTAATATTTAAAATGTTTTTGCAAGTTTCAACTTTTCTTAGCGCTTTTTAAAGCGGTCTCTTAAAGGTATTTATCATTAATTAAATTAGTTTTTAATAACAACCATAGATAGGCTTATTTATCATGATACTCAATACTTGGCCTTCAAATACTTCCTTGTAAATAAAAATCTGGGGAAAAAAGATACCTACCCCTATAAAAATATTTCTCATTCAATGACTGTAGTACAGTGTTTTTTTTATTTTATCCAAGAGTTTTAACATAGTTGTAAGGTTTTTTTAAAAAAATATCTAGCTACTTCAATGTGTATGTGATCTCAAAATGGTATCTGAGTTGCAAAAATTTTCTCTTAAAATACGTGTTCTGCAAGATAGAGAAAATCAGCAGATTTCAGTGAATTCCAGCATATCTGGAAGAACTAACAGGTGCCAGTAGATTAACACATTCATGAAACTACCAGGAGATACAGCTTTGGACCTACTAATGTGAAGAACGTGGGGCTTTTCCATGTTAAAGCTGTGTTCCAGTTTGGGTTTCTTTTTTTTTTATTTTTCTGTGAGGGGTTTTTAGCTTCCATCTGTGTTAAGGCATTTTGTAGACTTGCTTTAATAGAAACAATTTTAAAATTAAGGTGGAATTCTTTCTAAGCATTTAAGGAAAAAATCTGTACAATACCCATGAAAACAAGCTACTTTTTATCATGTGTCTTAACCTCAACAGGTAGAAGAGTAGTTTCTTTGATATAGCTTGCATGTGGAATGTCCTGCCTTTTTCTAAAATAATATTTTAAATCATGGTACCCAAATGGTGCTGAGAAGATAAGAAATCCTAAATGCTCTAGGTGTTAGGTGTGATCCCACCATTCCTACTGAAGGCTTGGTTGCTAAGTCTTCTTGATGGAGGGGATGCTCTGCTTGCGGAGGTCCTGGGAACTCCAGCAAAACTGATGGATTGGCTTCTATCTGCCCAAGCAATACAGCAGGTATGAAGTGGTCTGGCAGTAGCACTACACACGAGCTGCTATCCTTCATGAAGGATTCGAAAACACTAAATAAAAGCCATGATATGAGCCAAATCCCTTCCCTGGTCAAAAGTGAATTGATGGGGACCACTGAGGTGAGGAAGAGGACCAGAGTTGGTTGCTGTAGCCCTGACTCTGCAGCAGAGACTTGTCCTCATTTCAGCAATACAGGCTCAGGCTTCCTTCTCTGCTGGTGGTAGAACCAAAGACTTAAAATTCCAACCCTGTGTGCTAGCTGGCGTCAAAAAGGTAGAGCTATGAAGCAGATAAAGCAACATTTTACCAAAAGTTCATTCATCAAAAAGCTGCATATTTTGAAAAGGGTAAAAGTACTACTAGGCCCATCAGGGATAAGTAAAGGCTATATACTATAGATTATTTTAATCCCCTTGCTAGATATAAAAGGGATAATTACATATTTGTGGTTGAAGCCATGTGGTGGAAAAATCAATACAACTTTTTTGTATGACACTTCATTAGTGTGAAAAATTTTAAAAGCTGAAAAGAACTGCCTTGCAATTAAATGCCTCTGTTACTTCAGATTCAGTAATGGGTTTGTATTATTATCTAGTTTATTTGAAATAGTGGTTGCACTATAGCAGTAATTGGAAAACATTGATTATGCACTTGTATATAGAAAACCTGGCAAATCATTACAGGGCATAGCAACAGTTAGTTAGCCTTACTAATGAAGCACTAATTGCTGTAAGTAGGTTAACATGTTAGTGAAACTACAGAGAGATCAAGCTTTGAAATTTTTTATCTGTTCAGTGTTATGTATTTTTTTTTTTAAATCTCATTTTAAGAAATCTCATTTTGCAAACAAACCACAAGACTCTCTTGATGCTATATTTGGAATAATTTCAGAGGATTCTTTTTTGTGTGGGTTTTTTTATTCATTTGGATGTAATGCCTAGTACATTTAAGTCATTTTTATGCTACTCTTATCAACATGGTGACTTTAATGTATGTAAATGGCTAACTGGAGTGAAAGGCTGGTCGGCTCGATTGATTTCGTTATTCTAATGCAATTATGTCATCCATGCTATATGCTTCTTGAACAATCTTTTTTTTTAATTAGACTGCTCTATGTTTGAAGAGGTAGTAGATAAACTGCTATAATATGAGTATTTGGGATAAAATTTTTTTAAAATATCTCCACTTTGTGAAAACCTGAGGGTCCCAAATCTCTCTAGTAAAATGTATTAGAATTAGGAATAGTAATAAATACATTATTATATTATATCTATTGACTAAGGAAGAAATATTAGTTTCTTTAATTGTTTACGCTACGTTAGCACATTTTGCAAGCTTTTGGATCAGAAGTAACTTAAACTTCGCTGCTGTAATCAATATCTGCTTAAAAACATATCTTTAATGTTGAGGGTAACTGTTCTGTTTGAGATATATAAGATCACAGTATCCATAAGGTTAGGTTTAAAAAAAAAGTCTGTTTCCTGAATATTGTCTTACCTAACACTAAAAAAAGTTGTAAAGTTTGGCTGTGAAAAGTCATCACTGCTCTTCAGAACACAAACTAGAAATTAGATTTAAATTAAATTTGTATGTTTAGCCAAAAAGTTAATGCAAATTTGAATTTAAAAAATAAAAAACATTTTGATAACAATTCCTGACACTGGAGGTGATGGCCTTTCTAAAAGCTCATCCCAAAATGTATCAATCCTGGAATGCCTGGCAAAGTAGTATTTATATACCTGAACGTAGGAGATCTAGCTAAGCTGCCAATATTTTGGAGACAAAGTTGTACACTCTGGAGGCACAGTATAGGATGTGTCTATATAGGTAAGTACCTTTGTAGGCAAGTTGGGTGGCTGTGTCTTTTTCAAGACCATTGTCTGCTTGGATGAGAGCAGCTGGTGAGGCTGATGCAAGTTCCCAAGGGGGAGAGCTATTATGGGGGAAGAGGGTGCAAATCTTTTTGTGTTTTTGCATTCTTTATCTGGAAGGGGAACTTCCTCAGTGCTAACAAATGCATTTGAAGCACAGAGAGCTACCGTGAGACTGCAGACAGAAGTAAATGATTCTGAGTGAGTTTGGGCAAAATCTAAGTGTGAAGGTGTGGTCTGATGAATGGCAGGAGGGATAAAATCCTGACCCACCCTGAAAGCCAGGGCACTTCCTGGACCTTTTCACAACACCGCTTTCCAGGAAACAGTTGTGTTGCAGCTTTGCTACGCAGTATAGTGTTCTCTGACTACGAAGCAGGTGAGCTGATGGCCGCCTTGCTGCCCTTCCCGTGGTCTGCCCCAGACACTTCCTTGGGAAGGTGAATGCAGAATTTGGCTGCACGTGGTAGGTTGCAGAAGCCTCTGCAGCATCTCCCCTGCCTCCCTCCCTCCCTCCCACCATATGGTGCACCAGCTCTGCTGCATTTTGATACCGCTTGGCTGCAAAAGTGCAGGGCCAGGATTTCCTTGTTTAAATAGGTGTTAAATTCTCTCTCAGATTCACAGGAATAAAGCGTGACCCCCTAAGAAGTTGCATAATGACCTTGACTTATAGAACATCTTGGAACAATTCTTACATTGAAAAGTAAATGAATAACAACACATAAAGTTTACCAATCAAGTGTTAGAAAATGCCAGTTGTGATTCTTACCGCATTCCAATTTTTTAAAAATAAGCATGTGTGTTTTTTCAAAAGATTTTAAAGGGGAGGAGGGATGTTTTAAAGGGAAAACTGCTTCCAGTTGAGAGCTAGCCTCAACTAGTTCTGCTTTGACTCAGCTTACTTAACAATATTATACCCCTCTGTTCATAATAATGAGCTGTTTTGTGCAAAGCAGCTCATTATTATGAATGTAAGGGCATGTTTGGACTAGTAAAGCAAATCATAAAAATTGCTGCCCATGTCACGTTTTTCCTTTGTCAATAAAAGATTTTCCTTGGGGTCAGAAACAATTATTGACCAGAGGAAAATCTCAAGTTCTGTTTGGAAATTTTACCCGATGATTCTGGAAGTAGGGGAGCGAAGTTATGTGTGGTGAACATTATCTGCAAGGTCTTTTATGTTAAGGAAATCATGACATCTGCCAATCTTTCAAATTCCAAAGGGTAAAGAATGAGGTCTGTTAGGCTGTCATTGAACATGACAGGCTTAATGTCAAGTTTATAACAGAAAAAGGGCAATCTTATTGTGGTTTATTCAGTTTTATGTTGCTTGTTCAGTAGAAAAGCTCATTTTTTTATCTAATTTATAGCATTTGAAATACCAAACAGATTTTTTACATATCTCCTGAGCTCACAGCTCCTCTTGACTACCCCTTAGTCGTTCCTTTAGGGAGCAGTCTTAAATCCTTCCAATTTGGCATCTATGTGAGACCAGACAATTGTTTTACTTGAGCATATCCTTCAGTTGTTATAGAGCTGTTTCTAACTCCAAACATTTTAGTTTAATTACTGCTTAGAATATTCGCTATATTTTTATCTAGGTTGCCTCTCACTTGAGCCCATTGGGCTGAAGAAAGAATTACTCCCCATGCTGTTCTGTAGCCCTTCTTGTTCAGATCTGTAATTGGCCCTGTGTTTTTGACTTTTTGCTAATAAGCAGCTTACTTGCTCTCCCACTAGACTCAACCCACCACTTTTGTTTCATGAATTTTACAAAGGATTTTAATAGATGCTTTAGGCTATGCAAAATGTTATATGAAGGAAAGCATTAATGCTCTAGCCTTGACACAAAGGACGTGTGAATGGCTGCTTATCATTACCGTCAGGTATCAAAATTTTCATTAGGAGTTCTGGAGGACAAAAGGGGAAAAAGTGTAGCTATATGAAAGAATATTAACCTATACTGTGTAACCAACCACAATTGCTTAGCATTTTACATTAACTCTCCTCAGACACTGGCTCTCATTATTTTTACACATACATAATAACCGCTTATTATAGCGGTACAGTTCACACTGATATATTGTAGATAAGGTTGTGTCAGCACTTCCATTATAAACCCTATTTTCAGGGGTTTAAAAGGCAGCTGTAAAAATTTACTCCAGACAGAAGATTGGTTTTCTAGGTTTCTGCCTCAAGCAATTCTTTTTTTTTTTAACCAATTAAAAACAATTGGCTGTTTTTTAAGCTATAGAAGTAAACAAAACAAATTAAGAGGTTTAAAGCACTTTTTGCACTTCTGTAACTCACAAACCTTTATTAAAAAAGAGAAAAAGAAATTTAGAAAGCAACCTGTTAATATGTTATTCTTGCGGGTAGTATTCTGCAAAAGAAATATACACTAGGCATTGCAACAGAGTTATAAACCAGGACACTACAGCTCAAAATTATTAACTACTGAGTGCAGTAGATGCTTCTTTAAAAAAAATGCTTTTTTTTTAAAGCTGTAGAGTATAAACTGGGACTTTGCTGTCACCAAACACAAGCTTAATTTTTCTGAAGTGCTCGCTCCTACGGGGGCTGAAGAGAATTGTTTCATGTTAGGTTTCTCCATGGGCTTGCTGGGGAACAGAGGCATGATGTTGCAGTCACATACGTAGCAGCAGCAGCTCCAAGCATTGCAGTGCTGGGGCTTTCTCAAAGCTTTTCAAGCCCCTATGGCAAAATACTGGTCAGGAAGCGGTAGTGGGTAAGAGGACTTCTCGAAATGGGATGAGAGCCGCCTTCTGCTTGACATCAAGCCTGGCACTGCCACCTTCGCAGAGATGATGGGGGTTAACTTCCTTCCCCACTTTGCATTACGTGGTTACCTGTAGAGGCAGCCCTACTGGTGAAGGGGTCAATGAGAAGTGGCTTCATGCTGTCATTCTGCAGGTGAATTATGGCTTCAGCTGGTACATGACACTATGGCACTTTTCACCAACAGTGTTGTGAGCGCACGCAACCCCTCATACTGGAGAGTGGCCAAAAATTGAAAGTTCCTGAGCAGAAGAGTGATGTGTCTCAAGTTGGGTTTGGAGACTCGTTATACATAAGAGATGTGATTCCTCTTCCTCCTCCTCATATTTGGTAGGGGAAGGTGAAGGTGTGGCTGTCTTTTGCAGAGCTCTTCCCTTGAGTTAGTTAATGCTGTGAATGATGTCCAGGTGCTGGGCATGGTGGATGGAAAGGCATTGCTGGATTTTCCTCTGTAACTGTACCTGGCAGTGAGAGAGAAAAATAACAGCACACCCATGGATATGGAGGTTACTTGGGAGGTACCCAAATTAGTCAGCTTGATGTCCCAACGTTTCAGCCCATCTGTTCAAACAGGGATTTACCCTCTACTGTGAATTGTGCCTTACTATCTACTGGGTAATATTATGCATTAATTTCTGCAAATGGATTTAGGTATGACATTTCTGACAGTTGTTCAGCTGAATTGGATTAATAATGCATTTTTATAACCCTCTTTCCACTTAAAAATATATTACAGTGCAATATTTTGAGAGAGCCTCTAGATTTCAAGGAAATATTTTAAATATATTTAAATAAAGTTGGCTTATCATGGTAGACGTTGGCAAAAGAAAAAATCCACATGCATGTTCCTGAAGCCTTGTCACTAATTTGGAGGTACTTGCTATCTTTCTCTCTAACCAATTTCATGAGCGAATGCTGCCTTCCAGAAATGTGGCTGGAAAGTGTCAGCACTGTATCTTTTACCATAAGATCAAAGGGCCAAATCCTAAAGTTGTTCCTAGGTATTGGCTCAGTTTCCAATATGCCAAACTCCCCATTGGAGTTTGGATCCCAGAAAGAAGTATAAAGACACCAGCAACAGTGGCAGGCTTTGGAAATTAAACTATATCTGTGATGTGTTTTGAGGTGACAGTTTGTACAAATTGGAAAAAATGTGTGACAAACATGGCAAAACTCTGTGCTTGCTTGCTTAACTCTTTTTGTTATACCATAGCGATAACAGCCCAGAAATCAATCCATTAATGAAAATAGCTTAGCAAGATATTGAACTTCTGACACTACTGGCTTCTGTTGGTTCCCTTACTCTCAGGCTGCCATTAAGCTTTGCATCAATAATTATCTGTATCCTAGTAGTTACTGTGGTACCTGTGTACAGAGCAATAGTAACCCGAAAGATGGTTCTCATAGGGTACCTTTCCGCTACCTGTTCCAGTACTGCAGCAGCTGCTACGGGCTGTCTTGCACCAAGGTTGTTGCATAGGTGTGCTCCTGGAGGCACTGGTCTCTGGATGAGTCAGCTTCTGGTTCTGGGCAGAAAACCATTGCTGCCTGCCTTTCTGAATAGCAAGGTTAGATGAAGTGTGGAGTATCCATAATCACATCTGTCTGCCTTGCAAGGCAATAGCTACACAAGCATGAAATGTAATAAGAAGGAAAACACCAAAAAGAAATGTGAAAAGGTAGCACAGTTCATGCATCATAATGTAGTTTCTATTGAAAGAAAAATTCAAATTTAATTCTAATTTTGAGGCAGTCTCATTTATGGAAGAGCTAATAGTATCTCTGAAAACATCATTAGGTATAAGCTATTTTATGGCTTAAATTTGCATTTTACAAAAAAAAAAAGAAGCTATTTGTGTTTGCAACCTTATAGAAGAATTGCAAATTAAAAATTGAGACAAAGGGCTGGGTGGGTTTCATCTGAACCGAAGAATTCTTGTCGTGTTCCAGTTCTTTGATCCTTCCTGAAAAAGCTGTTTGGTGTGTGCTTATTCAGCATCTAACAAAGATACAATATATCTTATGAATTTTATGGGGCAATACATCCAAGTGTACCAAAACCGTGAGAACCCAAAGAATGGGTGTGCCAGCGGGAAGCAGCAGAGAGACCGTGCAGTTGAACACGCACATGGGTGACTACTGAAAATGCAGTTAGGCAGAGCTAGCTGGCAAGTCTGTGACAGCTGTATGTATGGCATTGAATGAAGTGATTTGGAGCTAAAAGTGGGGCAGGAAGGAATGAAATCCATCTCTCCAAGCTTCGCAGGCCAGTCCCTCTGGTTTCTGTAAGGGAGGGGTGCATTATGCCCTTACAGATTTCCTCGAACACTCAACATATTGCAAATTACTTGCCGCATGTTGGATTTTAATGCAACACCCACACTTACTACTTTATAGAAAGAAGATTGTTTATTATAGTCTGGATACTGTCCCTTTTATGCTGAGTTGTAGGTTACTCCGCAATATTTAGCGTGAATGAGGGACCCCACTACATTTTTCTCCCCTACATGGAACTGTTTTCCACAAGAATTTCATATAATCAGATAAAAATACTGTGGCCAGGCTTATATGACAGGTTGCAATTATCTTGAAACAAATAACTGAATTGTAAAGATATTGTTGGAGGTTTGTGTTTTTTTTTTTTTAATAGAGAAATTTATATTTTAAATATAGGCAAGGGAGGTATGAGTATAAATTTTTGCCAGCTTTCCATGTGTGCTATCTTTCATCACAGGGATGACTTAGTAAAGTGTTCTTCACTTTACTTCTCCAAAAGCTTACAAAAGCATTATTTTAAATAGGTATTTCTCTTTGTAATCCAAGCAGAGAGGGCAAAACCAGTCTTTGGCTTCATCTAGCTGGCTGAGATCAACAAAAGGCAGAATATAGATGATTTACCCCAATTAGCTATGGTTAGAATAGAGCTACAGGATGGGTCTCTTGGGAGGTGTTAACAGCAAGGGAATGGACTCAAGCTGTTCGACTTCAAGTATGTGCCTCAAAGTGAAGAAACAGTCAAAGAGTGAGTTTGATTCTGATCCTAAACAATATATTTAAGGTTTTCTTTTTTCTGGTTAGACCTAGTTTATGTTCTAAAAATAGGAGAAACATACCTGTCAACTGTGGAATGTGAAATACAAAACAAGGTCTATAAAGTGTTGGTATAATGCACACTGCTTCCAATAATTGTAAACTATTCACAGAACTATGTAGTCTGTAACCTTTTGAGAGTAGAACTGAAGAAGCATTGAAAAAGCGGAGCGGTGAGTACATTTAAAATATGTGGCAAAATATGTATAAACCCCCCAGCACCTTTGACTAAAGGTAGATATCAACATCTAAAATACCTCCAAACACAGAGACATGATTCAAAGCAATAATGCCATTAACTTAGAGAGCTGAGAAAATTTATTTTCTCCCCTTATAAATTAGCAAAGGGTTCTACAAAATGCATTTGATGGTGTGTGTCTGCAGAAGGCAAACCAGACTGCAAGAGGAATTGGAGACAAGAACAAAACTTTCCCCGGTGGCTACAACATATATTATTTAACTTCAGCAGATGGATCCACCTTAAGAAAGGTCCAAGGAGTGAGATGGAAACCAAATACAGTCAAAGGAAGTTGGGGATGTGGGTGTCAGGTTGTCAGTAATCTGACAGCTATGGTAACTACTCTCTAATCCAGCGGCTCCAGCCACGCTCTCGGCTGACACCACAAGGACTGACTGACAGCTGAAGAGCGGGCACTTTTTACAGGCAAAAGTGACATCCAGTCTATTAAGGCTGACAAGCACAAAGCAGAGATTTGCCCTGAATGGTTTGGTACTGAAGCCTAGTAAAGGGGTTATTTGAAAGGTCTTAGAGAAAGTGTCAGACTCAAGCTCAGATGATAACAATATTGTAATGATAGCACTGGACAATGAAGTGCTATGATTGCCCATACAGGCCAGGAAGATTGAATGTGGATATTGAGCTCCAGAAGCCAGTTTACAGAAGCAGATTCTCAAAAGCAAACATGCAACAGCTCTAAGACCACTCTTTGTCAGAAACGTAGATATTTTTTTAGTGTGTAATAATCTACTTGTGCCTTTGTTATTTTTGCTCTGGTGTCTAAAGAAAATTAGCAGTAGGAGCAATTATGGCCGACCCCATAGAAGAAAAACATGATGAAACAGTGTTACACTTAATCTGTGGCTTGTAGGTTAAAACACGATGTGCAAACTAATATTCTTAGGATTGAAAATACACAGTAGTAATGGAAATAGCTTAGTCCAAATGTTAAGTTTAAATTCATAAGTAATGGAGAAATCTGGGTCTGATAATGCAATATGAAGTCAGACAAAATGGGGTTAATAAGTAAATATCAAAAGATTTAGCGTTGTATACTAGCTAAGCATCTGACTGGTATTGTGAGGTTCCAGAAGGTATTAAAAACATGAGATGCTTCATTCGAGTAGCACTAAAAGGAAACTTGTTCCTTTTTCAGCAAAGCTCTTAAATTTATCTTCTGCTTTGTTTTTCTTGGTTTTCATATTAGAATACAGCATTTAATCAAATGAGGGAGTGAATTTTTTTTTTGAATCAGAAGCTTAATTCTCTAGGTAGCTGCCTCCCAATCCGTGCTCTTCCTAGTAGCGTTCTTCAGATCCCTCATCTAGCACCCACAGCCTATGTTTTAGGCTGGCTTTCAAAGCAGGAGTGGCACCAGTCAACAGTTAAGCCATCCTGTACTATCTAGTGATTTTTAGAAAAGATCATTAACAGTCTGCATAATTGTTTTTACAATATCAAAGTGATCCCACAGTTAGTTTATTTTTTCTCCAATACTTTCAGGAAGTTATCCCTTCTTTCCATTAGATTACTCTATGTAGCTCTGATCTATTAACTGAATCTAGTCTAGTGGAGATAAGGCTCAGTTTTATGTCTCTTCTGCTTATGGCTGCATTTTCTGGGGAATAGAAGTCTACAAACCAAGATTAACCACATCATGTTTAAAAGCAACTCAGATTCTAATTGCCAAGAAACAAGAGTGGCCAACTCATGGTCACTGCCTGCAGAACAGAACAAGGAGTTTACAGGAAAAAGCTTCTAAAACCTGCATGTGGTTTGATTGCCAGTGGGTGAACAGTCAAGGCTAGAGTAATTTCCATCTATTGCTACTGGTTTTCAACTTATTACCTCGAAGCAGTATCATGCCCTAAGATGAAGTATTTTAACAACACTGTAACTATTTCCTTATTCAGAATACCACAGAACTAACGCAGCATGTGTCTAGTTGGCACAAATTTGTATTTGGGTATAAAGTAGTCAGGACTTGAAAAATCATGAATAACCACCCCCCCAAAAAAAAATAATTACATCAGATAGGGACAGACCACAAAAACTGACAAAATTTTGTCACTGAAGATCAGTAGAGGTACCTCCTCTGCATGGCTCAGCTTAAACAGTTTATAATACAGTGGGTGCAAAGAGTACGCATGAATTTGCATTGATCTATGTCCTTATCTAGCTTGGGCTTCTCCAAAATTGGCATGATGATATGCCACGCCATGCTGTGCAGTGAGATTTCCTGCCAGATCCTGGAGCCTGGGGTGACTGTTAGAAGCTAGAGCATCCTTGCTTTACAGCTGCTGTTCTTCAGTGGACTTAGGTTAATGCTGTCTTACTGCCTTGTTTCTCAGTGAATAGGATTTTTGGGTTTGTTTCTGTTCAGTATATGGTGTTAGAATGAAAGAGCACACCTGGAAGCTTGCCTAGAAATAGCAGTCCTCTAGCTCTTTCCCTTTTTCCCTTTTTCCCTTTCCTCACTTTTTTCCTCTTTTCCCACTAGCCTTGACCTGCTGTATGACACTTACTGACTTCGTAGCACACTGCATCAGGATATCAGCTAAATTTTGAAACAATTAAGACACCACAGGGTGCAGCAGCAAAGCCCCTACCACTGGTGGAAGCATCTTTGTTTGAAGATGAAGGCATAATTTCAAGCCTTGTTCCAGGCACGTGAAAGAGCTGGTGCCAGCAACGAATGATAGGATTGGGTACAGCTTATGGCTGAGAAGTTATTCATCCTATAAAATATGCATCCAACTTCCACATGTTTGTTTAACTCTACTTTTTAGATATATATGTATACACACAAACATATGCTGTCTTTTGTGGTTTGGTGGTTTGTTTTGGGGCTTGTTTGGGTTTTTTTGGGGGGGTGGGGTTGGCAAGTTAGGGTTTGCCTTTATTTCCTTGCTGAAATTTCCTTTTTTAAATTCCATGTATTGAGAGAAAAATCATGGCTACTTCTGAGAAAATATTTCTTTGATCTGTTTAGTGTCTTATTTGAACAACAGTTTAATGCTATTTTTTCAGTATACTAGGATTTACTAAGGGCAACGAAACCCACTTGCAGATTTTATATTTCTAGAAGCAGGACACAAATATATAATCTTTGGCAAGAGTTCAGTAGAAAGAATTACCTGAACTTTGGTGCCAATGCATTTGTTTATTTGCTGTTCTGAACTAAAGACATGCTCAATTAATGTATAGAAGTTACCTGTCATTTACAAAATGACACATCTAATTTAAAACCACTAGGAAACAAAATGTTTAATCAGAATTTTAGGAATACTTGCTAGCAATGAATCTGGAAGGCCTAACTACTTTGTTATGAGAGCACAATTTGTCTGACAAGTGGCGTGGCCCACTACAGAGGACACAAAAATGCAAGTCAGCATCACCTTGGGCAGGTTACTTTATTTGTCCTTTTCCCCAGTTTTCTAGTCTGTGGAATGGGAAATAGAGATATTTTCCCATTTATAGGAAAGGTATTGACAGGAGAGAAAGTTTGAATGGGTTATTTATTGCAGACTTCCGCTAAGTTTTTATTATATGTGTTTGCCAAAGGTATTAGAAAATACTGTAGATTTTTGGATATTAACGTGAAACTTTATTTTATGGTGGAGTTATGTGACATGGTGGGATTCGATAGGAGACGAAGCCTGTTTTAGTTGTGTTGCTAGGACATAACTACAATATATGAACACAGACCACTGAAATACAAACTTCAGTGATGAAAACATTTGCATAATTTTTATACAGAGGCTGGCTTCTCCTGGGTCACCAAACTCCGTCCCTTTGTACATTACATCTTGCTAGATTTTTTTAATTTATGTATTGCTCTTGGTTTATATTAGTAATATTATCACCGTAAGTTCCTGAGTTACAGAGTTACCCTGCATAAATATACAAAGCAAAAGAAAACCTCTGCCTGGAGGAGCTCAGCCTAAACAGATGAGACAGAGGGAGAAGTGAAATGATTCACCCAGGATCACAGCAGAACAGGAGGTCAGCTGCAGATGAAGGTCTTTGAACTCCAGGCGGATCCAGGGAATTAGGCTGCCCCAGCTCCTCTGGGCTCCTCCTTGGAGTGACGCTCTCCTTCAGGCATTGTCCTGTTTATGTTTTTTTTTGCTTCTCCACATAGAAAATCCAATGTGCTGTGGATATAAAGTTTTAAATATGAGTTTATGCTGGGAAACCAGAAATGACTGATGATAAAAAAACAGAAGGTTGTTGCAGTATATCCTGGGTGTGTTTCAGAAGATGGAGCTCTGATGATGTTGTAAGCTGTTTAAATCACGTGTAGAGCCAAGAGAATTGTAAATCTTTATTAGAATCTTTGCTTTATCATACTTCAGTATTTCCCATTAACAGCTGATTTTCAAATATGGTAAGTGAATCCATTTTCCATACAGTAGTTGTGGAAAGCCTTGTAGATTTAAAAGTAAAAAAAACGATAAAGAGAGAAAGACCTCTGAAGACCTGAAAAGAGAAAAATTGGATAATAAATGTTCAATCAGTCTGAGGTATTTTGTAAATCAGACCACTTTTATTTGGATATACTATTGTTTAACAGCCAGTTTAAATTGGGACCAGCATCCTGATTCTGGACAACATGGCTTTTATTGGAAGTCCCTGCCACTTTTAAACATCTTTAATACATTTTAAAAATAGAACTGTAAAAACCAGTAACCAGACTTCAAAGCAAAGACATGTTGTGCCAGAATTACGAAGCTGGTGCTGATTTTCACTGGTTGTAAAGCCTTGGGAGCGCCCTGCAGTCTGTCCCATGGTGACAAACACCAGGAGCGCAGGCGGCTGGTGCGGGAGCACCCGCCGAGGGAGGGCACCCTTGGCTTCAGGGTGGTGTGAGAGCTTGGACCCCTGTCCTCCAGCCTCAATTGTCTGTTCGTGCCTTGGAGCCCCAGCAGCATGTCCTGGCCTTCAGGAGGGCATCTGGGTCTTGGAACACAGAAAAGCAGCATATTAATGGCAAATGAGGATGGTGAGGGTCTTTCAGTCCGTTTTCTGAGATTGTGGGGGTCTTTCAGTTGGTTTTCGCAGACTTCAGCAAGGTATTGCCTAGGGGAAAATGAGGGAGATGCTTGAGAGATGCCTGCAAATGTAATGCAGCAGCTTACTGTATTCACTGCTCTGTACGAGACCTTTTCTGCCAGAGCGTGTTCATTCTACACCAACCATTTGAAAAGAAGTAGTCCCAAAAAAGGTGTCTAACATCTTTACGTATTGCCCTGGGAGCGGGTGGATAGATAACTGTTACATTCCTTTTACAGACTAATCTGTATAATGATGCTGGGAGAAACAGCCAAGGGGAAAAAAAGAAAACACTTCCTTTTTTTGTATGATTCTGCCTAATATACGATGTTTTCCCTGCGCTAAGGTGAAGGGAGGGGCTCTGCTGGGTTAAACTGGCAGTGCTCGATGGGAGGTTCACCAACCTGAGCTGAAGACTGCAGTATTAGCCCAGGAGTTAATGTTGTGTAGACCTGCTTTGGTGGAGGATTTGAGCAAGATGTTTCTTAAGCAGGCACTGGCAGAATGGTTGTGGCACTTCAGCTGCGTACCGCTCACTTGACTTGCAGGCAGGTCCTTTAGAGTACCGTAATATTTTGGTGGCTTTGCGTACGTGCTCTCATTGCTACACCCCTCTCCCAGGAAAATCACCATAGCAGAGCATGTGTCAGTATCTTGTAACCTTCCTTGGTAGCTCTGTGCAGTGTACATTTCAGAATGGCTAGTGCTATCATGTAAGAAGGTATTGTTGCAACACGGCTTTAGAAATCAGTTTGAAATGAGTAGGCTACGACAACTGGTTTGTTGCTACCTCCAAATAGGCAAAGATGTGAAAGGGATCTCTCCAGTGACATATCTGCAGAGAACGTTCACCTGGGAATAGGCTAATTGCACACTTGATGCCACTGCAAACCCACCTATGCATAACTAAAATGAGCACATATCTGACAACTGCACTGAATTTTAAAAGAAGTTTAAAAATACAGTGATTAGAGCTTCAGGGCCTGATATATCTGCTCAACACTGAAAATTTTGTTTATTAAAGGTAGACTCTGTATCAACGTTTTGGAAAATTAGGACCCGAAGATATGCTTCTCAAAATGTTTAGTGGAAGAGCTTGTGGTAGAATGTGAATTCATGACTGTGTTAGGATTATCTCTGGCAAAAGCTTTGGTATGGGCTCTTTCTGATTTTACCATTAAAAAGAATTACAACTTTTGTTATTAGAATCTTATTTTTAAACCTGTAGGTGTTTTTTGGCATTCTTTACAGAAAATTCCTGTGGGTAAGTGGTTCCTGACATAACTGAGCTATTTGATATTTACGTGTGACGATCATTATGGTTTCAGATCCTCTAACAAAGTTTAAATAAGGTGTCTGAATAGCCTATAGAGAGCTCTTACAGGTCTTTTTTTTCTTTAGTTGCCTTGTCTAAAGGAAGTCAGCATTGGTTACTGTTGAATTTCTTCTTATTTTTTATTTCCCAGCAGTGCTATATTTGTCTAAAATTTCTCCATCTTAACAGATTTAGAGTTTAGTTAACTCTAATGCTGCTACTGTAATTCTGGAGAGCAGGTTACCAGCGGTGCCTGAGAGAGCTGGTCTCCTCCAGATGCGCTGTGTAATGTCCTTTGCGAGGAAAGAGGACCCAGCTTTCCCCGCAGGAGAGGGATTTGTTACTGATGGTGCTGACCACACACACAGCCCCTGTCCCTTCCAGGCTCCCTAGCTTGCCGGCTGTTAGGGCTGAGTACTGCTGCCACACACAGTGCATCTAAATCTTGGCAGGGGTTAAGCAATCTTGGAAGAGATTGCTGAGTGCACACTTGGCAAAGGAGCTCTTTCAGGGAAGAGGGTACCTCACCCGGTTCTCTGCTGGTTTTCTTCACTCCTACATTGAATTACTGCAGTGTTCCCTATACGGGACTACTCTGGAAAGTGCTGTTGAACTTCCAGCTGATCCAAGCAGTTGCTGTCTGCCTGCTAAGCAGCTTTTCATACTTGGATCATGGTGAAGTCTGTGATGTTCTCAAACAGGACATTCAGTGGGGAACAAACCACCCATCACTGTGTGCCCACATGCAAGAACAAGGGGCGTGTTGTATGGGGCTCTGTGCAAGCCCGTAGCCATGTGCCAGGGAAAAAACTCCCCATGGCAGAAGTCTCCATTGCCTTGCTGCTGCTGGCCATGCAGTGCGGGCGGCCACGGTACCGGGTGGGCAGACCCTACCTGAGTGTTGAGGTGAGGAAAACTGCTTTGTGGGGGTTTGGCTGCCATCCTGGGAATAAAGAGCCTGTTGTTTAGTTAGGACGTGTATAAAGAATAATAAAAATAACGAGAAAGGGCATATAGGGGGTTGTACTTGATAGTTTTGAATTTCTGTTTTTTAGTAACAAATGCCAGTATTTTTCTTCTCAAGTTCCTCATCACCCCACTTTGCCTAGCTATTGGATTTCTTGCAGGTGTCACAGCATGAGCACAGAATCAGAAATGCAGTGAGGACCTCAAGAGAGTGCCTCCTCTGACCTTTTGCATGGAGGCTAAATCAAGATGCTTGATTGCCTGGCTTGCCCTTCACAGGGATATTGGTACATAGATACTAGTTCCTGGGCTGCCTTACACACCTGTGGATACGCACATTAAGACTCTCTATTGGTTACAAGCAAAGTGTAAAGGGCAGCGGGCTGAACAAGGCACTGTAGAAAGGTCTCTGGAGTAGGTGTTTTTCACTGGCATCTATTAATAAGTTGGGGCTAAAATCTCTAGTTTGAGGAAGAGACCAGCAGAGAATTTTACAGCTGTAGACAAATATCTGAAAGGATTTGGCTCATTAAGCATTAGAAACAAATTGCACAGGAATGCCTGAATATATTTTAAAAACAAATAAAGTGGAAGTTAAATACACAGAGGGCTTTTCTTTCACTCAGAGGATAAATAAGAATTTTCTCATCTCTTGCTAAAGGTCTGCAAGCAGGAGCTTTAATGGAGTTCGGGAAAGGTGTATGGATAGATGTATATAACCATTACTGAGGCAACCATTTCATCTCTGGAAGGACTTACTGACTTTCCAAACTGAGGAGAGAAATGAATGTTTTCCTGGGATCTATGGGTGATCAACTTTTTTCTTTCCTCAGTGCCCCCATGACTCTGCTGCCTATATTTCTGTTTTGTGAAGAAAGCAGTTAAGAAACAAGTGATAGGCTTGAGATAATGCCAGCCAGTAACTATTCAGACCTGAAGTGGAAATGGGAATCATGGGTCTTGGTCTACTCTGTTTATTGCCTCTGCCTTTTCTTCTTATGACACTCTGTATTGTAAACTTAAAATTATTACTGTATGGCAGGAATTTTGCCCATCCTCATTAAACTGAGGGAGGTGTTAAAATTCTACTCCGATCAACATCAGAGAAATACCTATTTGAGGAGGAAATAGAATATCTGTATCTGTCTATGAATTGTGATAGTACTATTAGTCCCTTGAAGTGATTTATTCTCTAATGTCTAGTATCTGATATCAGGATGCTTCTTGTCTAGCAGCCATGGAGATTACCCTTCTGAGCTGCAGTTCTGGAACAGTTCAACATAATGCAAAATTATAAACCAGTAAGTTTGTGTAAGATATAAATGCTTGAACACTTCTACAGCTATTTGTTTGACAAGTTAGGGGAAAAATGCAAATAATGCTTAGCATTCCCATTCACAGTGCTACAAAAACTTATCATTCACTGAGAATAAATTTTACAGCATAGTGAAATGAAAGTATGCATATATGGTCACTCCTTTATGGACTCCTGATAGCATTTTAAAAAATGTGCAAACTTAGCTAATTGCAAAACAAATGCACCTCTCCCCCACAAGCTGTAGTTAATGGAGTTCTGCAACTGCATGCTGTTTGCTTTATAAGAGGACATACTCTACATTCGTTTTACTTCAGCCTATTTTTTTGTTATTCTCAGAAAGAGAGTTCAATAAAGAAGGCACTACAGTTTGCATCAGTAAGCACTACTTATATATACATTGGATTTAATAATATATGAAGATAATCCTTCTGGCTTTAAGACGCAATCTTAGAGATTGATAAAATTTTGACTATAGAACAGAATATTGCCAGTATAAACTCAGTCAAAAGTCTGAGTCTTGGAATTAATATAAAAGTTATGCTCCCTCTACAGACAAGCATATGAATAAATATGAATGATTTATCTCAGCATCTTGGTTTCTTTTTTTATTAAGAGTTACAGCCCTCTATATAATACTTTCCTTGTTTCAGCAACATTTTTTGGAATGCTGCCCAGCACTGTTTGTTCTTACAGTAGGTGGAAATTAAACTAATATAAAGGTGACAAAACTAAATAGAACTGATTATTCTCTTTCTAGTGATATAATCCTTCCAAATCCAAACTTTTAATTCCTAGCATCCTTAGCCTGTTGGGCTAAGTAGTCTAAACTAAGTGCCCCTTTTATTGTCAAAAATTAATTGGCAGCTACTAGCAAACCATTTTCTCTTGTTTAACTATTAAACTGTGAGAAACATCTAACTTACGGAAACTTTGCATTTCCATGGAGAGAGATCCTACTTGGAGGAGAAAGTCTTTTCATTGCATTTGGGAGGCTTAGGTATGATGACGTTCCTTACATAGCACATGAACTTGGGAATGATCCTGGCCCCATTTTTTAGATACCAGTGTTCCCCTGTGAAAAGTCAATGAATGTCCTGAACAAGCAAATAGGTTTAGGCTCTGTGGCCTAAATATTGTTAAAAATCAATAATGATGGTGAGCTGTCCAAAACTGCAGCCTCCTGTGCAAGGGTCCCCCTACACAAAGACCTTCGTCGAAGTACTTCTGCAAACTGTGGACAATGAGAAAAGCAGAGTGAACAGTGTCTGATCTCATTTAATTTCTTACATAGCAGGGTCCAGCCCAGCCTGCGCAGATGCCGGCTGCTGCATGCTGCTTTTGTTAAGTTGCCCTTGATATCGTTCAAGACTGTGTTCAAGGACTGTGCACAGCAGCTATGAACTCAGCAATGTAAAACACCTTTTAAAATTGTCACAAGAAAATCGAAGCAGAAGCAACGTTAATAATATCATTGTTATTCCTTTGTTGTGGTATTTATCCCACAGTTAAGCTTCCACTTTATTATCCAGTGCTCATACCAGCGGGAAGAGGTGGTCTTTTATCTAGGACAGTTTACAGTCCAAACCAACAAAGGTTAGTTAAGGAAAAGCTTATCCTTATGCTCTTTGTTCTCTTATTTTCTTCTTTTTCTGCTTACATTAGAAACTTCTTAGGGTTGATGGCCACACCTTGCTGGTTGGGCAAAGCATGACAAAACGGTTTAACAAAAATACTCAAAACTGAGACCTGATACAAAGTAACGACAGGATGTAGTCTTTATTAGGGTTTACCCTAGGGGGGCAAAACAAGGAAATACATCGATGAGGAAAAGCAAAAGGCAAATAAAGGATTAAAAATGGGAAGATTTGTTTCTAGAGTATCCTAAAGCATAGAGTGGCACCTTTCTAGTTTTTGCTTTGGTCTGTTTTCCTCTGGATTTTAGAGGAGGAAAGAATACTTTAACTGCTGTTGTCGACGTAAAAAAAAGCCCTCCCATTTTTGCATTTGTTTTGGAGCCTGCTTGGTGAATTTCCTTGAAATCAGCAAGGTTTGTGCAGGTCACTAATCTCAGATAATTAGTTCTGGAGTTAAGCCAGCTCAAGGGAAGATCATCTTTCTCCTAAAGTAAGCGAATGGTGCAGCACAAGGGAGGGAGAGGTTTGGTGATTTGTGCTCTAACACTTGTTTCCGAGAATTGAATTTTGGATGTGTTACATAAGAATCCAAGTCAGAACTTGGCATGCAAAGAAAAAGCATAATGGGTCTTGCCACCACAATGGGCTGCTGGTACTGTCTGTAAATTCAGAGCTGGGAGGATTAAATGGGTAAGAGAAAACTGATGTACAAGGCTGATAAAAACACAAGAAGTCTACTTTCATTTCAGTTTAACTGCATCCAAAATTTAGCTACTTGCCTGAATTACAAGTAGAGTTAAGAAATTAATTTTTTTAAAAAAAGCAGCTTTGCTTTATTGCCCAAGATCTGGGGTAGGAGCAACAGCCCATATGAAATGGCTCCCGTGTTCCTTCTACTGTTGCCTGCAAATAGTTCTTGCAGAGGCAGGTAAAGAAGAGTCAAACGTTCCTCCAAGTTTTTCTCAGCAGAAATAGATTCTAAGTACGTACAAAAGGCTGAAGAAAAAGAGCAGTTCTGCCTGTCTTTGGTATTGTCTTTTGTTACAAAACAGGACATACTTTTAATCTGGTGGCAAAACTGCTGTTGCAGATCAAAGGGCATCATCTACTCAGCACAGAGGGGAGAGGGAGGCAGCAGCAGAGCAGTCGTCATAGGGTAAAATTCTGAACTCTTAGATACAAACCAAAAAGGGATTTGACTGAAAGGGTTCAGGACCCAGGCCCCTTGGGAAATGCACACTTCTTGCTGATGAATGCTCTCTCTTACACTTGTTTGTGGAGCAAAACCTATAGCAGGTCTTGACCTGTAGGTTTAATTTTACCTATGGTGGATGTACACTATGGGTCCTTTTCAACCCTTGTAAAGAATCTGAATTTTGAGGATTGAGTTGGGGTTTTGACTCTGTTTTCAGAATTACTGTACACCCTTAAAAGCTATTGATTTTGGATTAATTTATACATATTAAGAATCTCTCAGGTGTCTCCAGGTAGCTTGTCAGAAAGTGGATTTCCAGAGCAAGAGGGTTTTTTATGGAAACACTGACCAGGGTGTTGGTCAGCTGCTGAGAGGAGAATATCTGTGTGTTTTTCAATAGAAAGCCACAGAAAACAGGCTTGTAAATGAAATTGTCATCAGATACTTGTATGGATGTCAATTAAAACTCTAGAATGTGCATCAGATAGAGCAAATCAAGAAAACGTACATAAAGCCTTTTATTGTTGAACCAGGAAAGTCTGTTATTAGTGACAAACTTTAGTGCTAGATCCCTATGACAGGTCTGTTTCAAATTTGTCTACCCACTTTTTGTATGTTGGATGCATTTCAGCTGATGGAGGCTTTAAGGTTTTGTTAATGTCAGTGATGACATAGCATGTGCTAATTATATTAATTAATATCTTGGCAGAAAATAGTATGGCAGAGCCTCTGTCACCCAAGGACCCTTGTGGTGTTCTGTTTTTTCCCATGAAATTCTAAAAAAAGAAGTTACAGAAAGCAATGGATTCTGGTAGAAAATAATGACTGACTGCTCACTAGTAAGCAAATGAAACAGCATTTAATGCATCTTTGTGGTAGACTTTCAAGCTTCTGTTCTGTTCAAAGCACAGCTGGCATGTGCTGAAATTTCTTTAACTCGCTATTTTCTTATTGCAGAAGAGTGGCTCATAACTATATACTGGATCAGACAACTGTGGTTTTCTTGCCTCCAGTCTTTCTGTTTTGTGGTAACAATCATTTCTTGGTAGCCTGATGGTGACCCTGGGATAATCACCTTTGTTAGTTAATTACTTCAGGGAGTAAACATGGGATCAGATGATTTGTGAGTGATTAGTGCGTCTGGAAATGCGAGGAGGATGATAGCTTTGTACACGTGTGCAAATACACACATGTGGAAGTGGACCATGTGCTCTTTCGCTCCTCTCTCTCACCTTTTAAAATATTTGACATCGCTGTAGAGAAAAGTGACTTTGAGATCAGAGTGATGGGTGCTTTGCCTGCTTTGTGAATATGTAGTCAGTCGAACGTATGAGTACTTGTACTCACAAAGTTGTGGCAGCAAGTCATTGTGATGACTATTTAAAAAAATAGAATCAGACTCATTAACAATCTAGGTCTGCATTTCAAATCACTGTATGGATACCACTATACCCTGTTCAGCTTACAACGTGTATTTGACCCTGCTTGAGATTTCGTGAATTAGAGAGCTTCTTTTAATTGTTTGTAGGTACCAATGTATCTGAATTGTACAAACTTCGCCTCGAGCGTGGGTGCAGACGGTATGCACTTCCAGTGTGTCTGCCAGTGTAGAGCCATATGCTACTTTTAATATTCCTGATTATAGTGTGGTTAATGTATCAGCAGCACTTCTGCTGCATTAATCGACAGCCTTTATTTCTGCATGATCTGTATCAGTTTGGGTCTGAATACACAAATATGCAAGTTTAAAATTCAATTTCTACCACTCTATTCCTAAGTAAATTATTTAATAGAAAGTCAACAATTAGGCACAGCAGTAGGCGTATTTAGTTTCAAATATGGAACAGTTGATGTCATTAAAAGAGTTACAAATGCTCTTTGCATATAATTAGCCTTGTGCTCAGGCCCCAGTATTTCAAAGATTTGGACACATGTTAAATCAATGGAAATATTCATATATGAAAAGTTAAGCAAATGCACAAACGTCTTTGCAGGATTAGGAAAGTAATTAAGTGGAATGTTGAAAAATACCATTATGATCTTATCTAATCTAAAAGGATGCAGTATTAATGCTTGCTATTTTAGTTGGTTGTTCAAGTACCGCTTTCACAATCACTTACTTCTATATATGAAAATGTGGATATTTTCAAGAAAAATATTCAAAGGCTGGTTGAAAAGGTTTTACTTTTTTGGCTTTCAGTATTAAAATGTGCTGTTACTGCATTAATTTCTATCTAAGTGAACAGTAGCAATATGTTGCTATTTCAACATATATAAGCTTGGTAGCAGATTTTTTCACCAGTGGCCAGGAACCATTTTCTTGTTACTACACTAAATTAAAAATGTATTAAAAAAGAAGCTCTGCTTGCTGTAGAGAGACAGTTTGTAATGCTACTAGCGTTAAGATATGGGTATTTATTCCGAAGAGTGGGGAATTAAATGTTCTGTAAAGGAGGTCTGGGGAAGATGGCCAAAGTTCTCCTGTCAAGAACAGCAATGTAGTTGGGACAGCTGTAATACTCAACCTACTGGGTATGCAACATTTTTTTATGCCCTTTGTCAGCTGTTCATATGTGATTTTTTTTAACTTCTTTAAAATTGATGAATAATTTTTATTCCCATTTTGAATAGTGTAGGATCTTTGGTTAAATAGCACTATATAAATACATTCTTGTTATCTTGTATATAAGAAGTTAATAAGATTTCCTTTAAATACCTATTAGCTGGGTTCTTAAATCACCACTTTGAGCCTGCAACCACTTGTGTCTAGTAAGTGTAAAAGATCAGCTATTGAAAAAGCCTTTTCCTGAAAAAAAGATCACTTTTGAGTTTTAGCAGCGGCAAAGCAATTGGTTTATGTTTTCTGTTTTGTTTTGTTTTTACAGAAGTAAGTGGTGCTGTGAAATACCCATGCATTAACAATTTGAACGCGGTTGTTTTTCTGCTATTAACTGGGCATGTTAGAAATATCTTCTTGCATTTATACATTTAAAAACCAGGATGAAATTTTTGTGTGTTCTGTGTTCAAAATATGGCCAGCAGATGATCACAAATATTACCACCCAATATCTACAATTCTGTCACTTCGTCACATGTTTACACTTGTTGAAATGAATCATGCCTTTCTAGTTTAAAAAAAAAAAATCCATTTGTATCTGCATACCTGCGTACCTGCTCCTGACAAGATTTCTGCAAATCCTGTAATAAAACATAATGTTCAAGATGCATTTAAGATGTCCTGTGCCATATTCTCCTGAAAAAAACCTCTGTTATTCCAGATAGAGCAGTGTAACTCTTCTGAGGAAGTTCTCCCCTAAATCTCAGAAGTAAAAACTTCTCCCCATTTGCCATTCTACCAGCACTATTCCATGAGAGCTGGTGGTGAGCCCAGGCTTCTTAGATGCTGAGCAGAATTGGTATTTTTCTCAGAGATTGCTCGTTAGACAAACAGAACATTTGCCTGAGAAATGCCAGGGTTATAGAAGTGGTTACAATTCATTCTCTTGCTCAACAGTAAAGATTCTTTTTCCAGTGTCATCAATGTGTTTAATTTCAATGATTTATCTAACTAAAACCCTAATTTTCCTATTCTTTCTGAAATACGTGTTTCAAGTAATCACTTTTATGTCAACAAAATTTCAAGTAAAATTGAAAACTGAATTTCAAAGCATCACTATCAGAAAAAAGATTTTAAAATTATAAGAGTTTCTCAGAAGTATCAATATGACTGAAATAGCTAGAATGAAATTTTTCAGCTGACGTGAATTTATTTAATTTTCAAAATCTGAAAAGCAGAAATAAGGTGCAAGGAATCACTCTCCAGCTGCTACTTGTACTCAGTAGCTGTATGTAACATTACTGTAAATACTGATTTGAGAATGCTCAGTGTGTTAAAAACATTAGAACCACATCACAAATACTACGAGGGGCTGAGAACCTGCATTTAGTATTTTGTTACCTTTAAGTTCTAGTTCCACAAACAGGAATATATCCTGAATTGATAAGGGTTTGTGTTGTTGACAAAACTCCTTTCTCCATCAGAAAAATGACAGGTCATCAAAAGAGATTTTTTTATAGCGATTTTCCACCATGATTAAATGTTGTCAAAAAGATTTTACGTGTCAGATGGGATTTTTCTTTACAGCAAGAGGAATTAAAAACATTATGAATAAGAGAGCCATTTAATACCTGTTTATCTTGCTTGCCTTGGCTCTGCTTTGGGTTTTGTTTTAATGTTGAATAGAGATTAGTTTCAAAACCTCAACATTTTTCGCAAAACACAATTGTTTTCCAGCCCTCTCTAGGTTTGAGGGCTTTGAGTAAGTGCAAAAGGTATTCTTAAGCTCATAAGACAGGAGTGAATGTGTTTATTGATGCCCTTGAGAATAACATTGTGTAGCAAGGATTGGTAAAGTGAATAATCAAAAAGTAGAAATATTTGAATGCATATACTAAATTCTGTGTATGTACCCTGACCCTATCCTGGGTTATGGGTTTGACTGTAAGTATTGTAAACTAACTAATTTTAAATGAAATTTAAACTTGATTGAATCTCAGCATGAAGATGCCAACATTCAAATTGATTCATTACCTGACCTGAATTCTCTGATAAAATTTACTAGCATACACAGGCAGAGGATTTATCCTGGATGATGTCCATGTCATTAACAGGAACCACCACCGGCAACATACACATAATGTCAGCCCACAAAAAAAGAAATATAAAAAGCTATTTTAAACACTGCAGTTACTTAAAAAAGCAAGTGCTCTATCATGTTAAAATAATTTTTTTTTTTTTAACTTATCACCTTGCAAGTGGTATAACAGCCAGAAGGCAACACAATGGAAGTTTTTGTTGTGCAGAACATGCTTGCTTCAAGAAGCCAGTGTGCCAATAGAGGCACATATCAAGTGAAGCTAACATACTGGGTGAATTATGTGTCCCATCACACCAATGACTGCAGAGCCATAAAACCACCCTAAGTGTTCTAGTTACAATCAATTACATCATGCTTTAATCACATTTTAATGATGTATTAACCAAGATTTCAACAGCAATTAGTTTAATGGGTGTTTGCTTTTTTTAAACTATTTTAACTGTGGCTATATCCAGTAAGATTAAAAAAAAATAAAGCATTGACTGTGACCTCTTTCTTTTCCAGCAGTTTTGTGTGATGGGACTGAAGAGAGAGATTTTTCAGTTACTAAGCATTCGTGACTCTTAAGTAATAATGTGTTTGACTCTGCTGCATGATTATATACTGTGAGGTTTTCCTCGTCTAGAAAGAATCTGCAAAATCTAACATGCTACACTGTAAATAGTTAATGCACCTACTTTCCTTTAGGTCAGAAAGTATTACACTGCCTATCAATACCTCAGCAAAGACAAGAAAGAAACACGAAGTAAAATTATTAATCATACTAATTTTTAATAGAAGGTTTAGAGAAGTTGTTCTGCTGCTCATAATATTCCCATTGATACACATTTTCTGTATAGAAAACTGACAAATGTCTCTGGGAATCCAGCTCCCTTTAAAACACTCCTAAGAATATTAACAGATAAAGAAAAGAGATTTCACAGCAAAACCCACATAAAAACCCATATTAGGAATGATACCAAACTTAAAGAATGTTGTAAAATGAGCATGGAAAAATGTACAAAATGAATTCATGCCCATTTACATGCTTTCAGTCAGGCTACCAGATAACAAAGCCTCTGTCTTTGTGTTAACACTGCAGATTAGGTCAAGTTTTTACCCCTCTGAGCTCTTTTCCTGTAAATGACGGGTTTTGATGTGAAACAAGCAACATGTCAAAGCAAGTTGAAAGATGTAGGCATTTTATGCCATGTCACAATGACAGGCCGGTGAATATTTGGGCCATTAGGGGCTTATTAGTGAATAAATGACCAGATGGTTCAGTGATGCACAGAGATGGACAGAACTGGATGCTACTAATCAGCACTGTCTGTACTTGATGTCAAATCACATGACACAGTAACCCATGGATACCGAATAAAAGTTACCATTAGCAAGTCAATTTGATATCTGTGTGGTGTAAACAGACTTATAACTGCACTTCAGAGCTGCCTGTTGTTAAGAAGAAATAATGGTAGAGTATTTAAATAAACACTCTCTACTCTTATCAAGTTATAATAAATATAAATAGAATTTCAATTCCCAAGACCTCCTTTTTATTCTGAAGGGACTGTGGAAAGACATTTACATATTAGACCATCTCCACAGACAAAAAGGCTGGGCTGGAAATGCTGTAAAAGAGAAGCAGGAGACACTTTCTTTGAACACCACGGTTAGCAATATCAAGAGATGCTTTGTTTGTGCATTTGTCACAGAAAAGCAAACTTTGAGAATAGGACCTGTTTTCTGGCGGGGAGGTTGTTTGTATTTTGGTATATTCATACTTTGATGATTTTTTTTTTTTAAACTGGTGTTGATATATATTCCCTTGCCACTACCTTAAATTTTTCCTGTGGGCTTTTGAAAATCTATTTTGACAACCCTTGTTAGCAAGTCACTTCCAAAGCATTGCATCAGGGTTAGGAGCTTTAGGTGTTTGGTAGTGGCCAGAGCCTGAACCGCTATTGCAGAATAGGCAGTGACAGTCTGAATGGAGGGGGCAAGCTGAGGCTGGGGTGAGGGGAGCCTTTGCTGCTGCACTAAATCTCTGTGAGCTTAAACTAGGAGGAAGTTTGGTCCTGAATTTAGTGGAAGTACATTTGTAGGCTGTAGAGGTTTGGGGTGTATCCTTGTTTTCAAGCCAATGGCAAACATGCCAGTAATACATTTTCTTTAGGCAGAAATATATGCATATCTGAGGCGTTTTGCTTGTCTCTTATGGTTCTTTATAGCAAATGAGAACAAAAGCAGTGTTATGACCAATGATTTTTTTTTAATCACAGAATCACAGGTTGGAAGGGACCTCAGGGACCATCTAGTCCAACCTTTCTGGGAAGAGCACAGTCTAGACAAGATGGCCCAGCACCCTGTCCAGACGACTCTTAAAGGTTTATGATGTACTAATGTTGTTTACAAGGTGTTTTGAAATGCTGAAGAAAACTTGATTGACTTTTTCAGTCTGAAGAATCAGACGTAAATGTGTGTTGTTCTTTTTCGGTAAGGGTGGTGATATTAGCATAGGAATTTTACATGGTGGGTGAATAATGTAATAATATTTGATGGCTCTAGCTGTGTTTAACCATGCGTTCCCCTTAATCCCAGTTTTATTTCTCTTGCACCTCCTTTGTGGAAAGTATATGGGAAGAGTTTCATGGTATGAGTGGTCATGGAAACTGAAATTTGCTGTTCCCGTGATTAAATAAGGAATCAGGTAAGAATTAGGCAAGTCTGATAAGGGAGGTGCCACTATACGAGCAGTCACAATATGCTTGTTCTTGAACATACTACAAACTTGGATTAGCAAGAAATATAGTGGAATGGATTAAAATTGTGGAATATGTTGCCTATTTTAAAATCCCTCCTGTAGTATTAATGTATTTTTATAGAAGACGCACAAAGATAATAAAATAGTATATATTAATTCCACAGGGTTGTCCTTTGGGAAAATACTGACATACTGCTTATATTGCTGTAGTAATCATTGTAATACTGTATTAGCTAAAACACTAATATTTTTAACTCTATCTGATCCAGTAATCATCTGAAGATGCCTGGGGAAAAAGTAAAAGGAAACAGGACACACATAAAGGGATCCTTTGGCTGGAATTCAGAGTCTTGTGATGTTATGGAGGCTGAAAATCAAAATAAGTTAGAGAAGTTTGTGGGAGAGAGCTCACCAGCAGTTATTAACAACAGTGGACTGGCTTCATCCTCCAGCTCAGGAAACCCCTACACAAACAATTGCTGGAGGCTGGGAAGGACTACCGCACCAAAGGTGCTCTTAGGCTGGTTTTGTTCCTTTAACTTTTACCTAAACATCTTCCAGTGATCATTGCTTTTTATTTTAAACTATTAAATTTTCTACCAATGTAATTTTAAAATCTCTCTAATTTTGGAGGAAAAAGCACTTTATAGCTTATCTGTTTTCCATTCTTTCTAATACTAGACCTGGAACTGAGACATGCCTGCAAGCTTTAACAGAAGTCTGAAAAATGCAGTGGTTTACCCAAAATGTTCAGCTGGCCACCCCTGAAGCCAAAGACTGCGTTTCAGTCTGAACTAAATTTTGAGTGAATCTGGGGCAACCTCACTGATTTGAGCAGAAGTCATTGCAATCTTAGCAGTTTCAGCACAGCCTGAGTTAGAGCTCATGCTCTTATTTTAATTAAAAAAAAAAAAACAAACAACCAACAAACCAAAACTGAAGGTCAATTTTGTAGTTAAGAGAGTCTACAAAAAGCTAAAGAAAAGCATCACAAAAACTCATGTGAATGCTCCTTTAACAACGTTCATTTATTTCCTGAAGGTTTTATTTCAAATGTAAATCTGATGCACAGGGGTGACTGCTCAGCAGATTCTTGCTGTAATACCTTTCCCATTCCAGTTGCCACAGAGGGCTTTCTACTGTTGGTTTTCTTTGAGTTTGCATAGTCAGTTGGCTATGTATTGGTGGTCCAATATAACTATTTGCAGATGTCAAGACATTCAGAAGGGTTGTTTTTTTTTCTGAAAATAAGGGTGCTGTCATCATGTTTTTTGTTGATGACAGCAATGTTACTCCAAAAGAAATGCAACCTTCTTAAAGCAAAAAACCTTATAGAAAGATCTCATTTTCAGAAAAATTATATTCAGATGGAAATAATTTTTTAAAGTAAATTCCATGGGAAAACTTCCTGTACTGATATATGGAATACTGGCATGGCAATAATAAGTAATTTTGAGAACAGATGTAAAGTAGTTGTTGCTTATGGTGGTTGTTGTGCCAGATAATGGTTGCTTAGTGGAAATGGTCAAAAGCCCTCAGCCAAAATCAATAGAAATAAAGCAAAAAGCTGGGTGTCTGCAACATCACTGCAAAAAGTAGCTATATAACAAATGTATTGTAAGAAAGGATTAATGTGGCTATGCATGCAAATGTGATGGATACTTTCTTTCTGACTTTCAGGTTTGAAGGCGCATGCCCGTATCTTATTGCTGGCTGGAGATTGCTTGAAGTCATCAGAACCTCTGGGAGAAACGTTTCTCTCTTCTGCTTTGTGGTCCCAGCTTTCTACCTGGTTTGTACAGTTCAGATGGAGATTTGCTCTGTGGCTGGCTGCCCACCAGCAAGGATGCTGTGGAGACACAGAGAACACAAGGTGTGCAAGAGCCTGGGTTTTGCCAGGTTGTTGGGTGAAGACTGCCTTGCTCTTCTTCAGTAACTCAGACCAATCTAAGGTCAAATGCATCAAGGAGCATACATATGTAAAAATAAAAAAACTTGAAAATATAGTTTACAAATGTTTATGAAAAGCAGAAGTGATAATAGGAAAAGGAAACTTTGTGTAGATGTGCTTAAACTAAGATACCTAATGGGTCATCCTTGTATCTCTGAGATCTGGAACATCTACTGCGTGGACATAGATGGAGTTCAGCTGCGTATAATTTTCTGTAAAGCTTTTTTGCACAGTGGCGGCTATCCCAAAGGAATAGGTCAGTGAGCGGTTTGGTCAGGGTGAACGTGAAGGCCAGCAGCCTTCTGGCTGCCGAGAGGAGGGGGGAGGAGGAAGAGGAGAGACTATCCAAAGCACACCTCTTGGGTCCAGCAGTAAGGAGGGAGCCTGAAAGCCCATCACAAAGCAGTCAGTTGAAAATTTTAGTGTATATTTAGTAATCTCTAATTAGTTAATGGTCAAAGATTAAACAAATATTTTGGAGGGCAAATCTCATTAAGTACTAACAGCTTTAGAGAAAGATTATGAAGAATGTCTTAAGTGATTGTGGACATGGAGGAAAATCTGCCTTCCCACTTAATGCCCATTTCTGTTCCCATTGAAGTCAATTGGAGTATTGATATTGCCTTTTGCAGAAAAAGCCTGACCCTGTATTTAGTGCATTACATTGAATAATTGCAACACACCTGCAGAATGACAATGAAAAAAATTATGTCTTTGACCTGCTGCCTCTGGTGGCTTTGTTATAAGTTTGCTTGAGGATTCAGCAGCTTCATATAAGCTGCTGCTTATTTACTAATTAATTTACCTGTGTATATATGAATAGCTCTTTTGCAGTGGTTTCCTAGCAATTCGATTCTGATATGCATCCTTTGTTTTCACTGACAGGATGTGTGGGTGACTGGGTGTGCATGACCACAGGCTTTCCCTGTCATCAAATGTTGGGATAATTTTCATGATTACCTGTTCTTTTAGCAAATTAATTTGAGCAAGTCTCCTATTTGTCTTATACCTTCAGCGGTTTGGGATTTGAGTCAAACTCCTATCAGAAAAGTAAACCAGCTGATCATTACATCTCTATTCCATACTCAGTTCCTTTATAAACTTCATAAAAATGAAGACTTTTAAACTTTAAAAAAAATGTTGGCTTAATTCTGCCTTGACAGAGAAGGTATTGGTTGGTGTTACTAACTCAGCAACCTCTTTCTTCTAACCAGTGGGTTCCAGTAATGAAATTATTTCAGTATCAAAATATGCAAGAGTGTGTGTGTGTTTTCGTAAATGTACATACATGCGTTAGGTAAGCTGCATATAGGAAACATAATGCCACCTGGCTGTATCTGAAAAGCACTCTCAGGAACCCCTCTGTTTGACATGGAAGCTATTTTTGTAAAATTCTCTTAGCATTTATTGACAATTAAAAACCCAGCAATCTTCTCAGTACTCCATTTATCCTTTCTACTTATCCCCTGGCCCTTATCAGAGGGCCATATACCCCTGCGCTGGCAATGTCCAGCTTGAGGTGTTAGTGCTGATTGCTGAAGGAACATGAAGAAATCCTGCTCCTTCCTTGTACCTGGCCAAATGGAGCAGCATTTATGCTTTTGGCAGTTAAAATAATTCATATTAGGAAAGAAAGTTCCCCACTTCAGGTCCTAAATTCTCTGTACCACCAAGTGATGTAGCTTGGTATGCTCTTGCAGTGATAGAAAGCAGCCCACAAGTGAGTGTAAGAAAGTAAGTCTTTTGAGAGGAATGAGTGGGCTTCATGTTCCCAGACAGCTTCCCATCCTCTGAGCGTGGGGTGAGAAGCAGTCATGGATCCCCTGAAGCTTCATGATACCTCTATAAGTGCACTTCAGTAGCAATTTCAGATATTGCTGTGTTTCAGATTTTCCAAACTAATATGTTTCAATATTAATTTTTACCCAGGCTGGGGCAAAAGCAGCTACCTGTAAAATACCAATTTTACAGAAAAAAAGAATGATCAACTATATAAAAGAACAAATGAGAAAACAAAAAGATCCCTATTTTCTCTTTCTTATTCTGTTCTTTTTCTCTATCCTGTTCTGCCCCTTTTTCATTCCCTGAATCTTGAATTAATTTTCTCCTTAACTGACCAGCAATTATCAAGAAGCAAGTCTGACTATGGCAAAGCGTGATGTTCCCTTTCTCAATTTCTTTGGGCAAAAAGACAAGCTATGAGTGAAATAGCTCCCTAACAAGAGTACAGAAATATGGAAATTTCTTCTTGCATGACCATGTGCAAGTGCGAACCCAAAGCACGAACAAAGCAGACACCATCTTTTCATAATATTTCCAATTCACATTGGAGTTCACTCTGCCTGACAAGTTCTTGGTCATCAGCTGGTGAAAGAGAGGAGAGCTGAAGAGATGCTGCTTTTGCACAAGAAGCGGAGGAGAGGGAATTTTTCTCCCTGTTAACAGCAGAGATGCTGTGGCAGTGCCCTTTCTGAGTTGAGCCCTAACCCTGAAGCAGTGCATTAGGGCTTTGGGTAGACAGCTCAGTGCAGGAGGGCATAAAAGGCTTACTCAGATCTTCATACAAATTTTCTATCCAAAGAAAAAGCAACAGACTGTTCTGGAAAGTCTGAAAAATTAGATGCAATATAATTGTTTGTTTCAAGCATCACAACTCTTGAAGTATAGGCTGAGCCATAAAAGGCTCCTCCCTGTTCACTCCATCTTTTATTTACCACGTGGGTACTGTATCCTAAAGTCAGACTGCTTTATGCTTTTACTAGCATGCTGCTTTCATCAGGCATTATTGAAGACCTTCACCTCTTTTAGTACATTCGAAATGCATCAAACACATGAAAAAAAATATTCAGGTTATCTGAAAACATTTTAATATCTCTAAATTTGGCTGTATTTTTCAAATGTTCAATACTTAAAATTTTTTTAAAAAATTGCAGTTTGGGGGTGGCATAGATTCCTACCTTTAAATAGCTGCTTCATTTAAAATATATTTTTATATTTGGGACAAATATCAAAAAAATGAAATCTTGGTCTTCATTTCATATAGATACCATTTATTTTCAAGCCAAAGAAATAGTACTGTACAATGTCTCATGCAATTACAATATTGTTTCCACTGGTGATGAGGTTGGCTTTAGGATATGGGTAGTATCATATCCAAAAACTAGCTTAAAATTCTGATTTATGGTTAGCAAGATGTTTAGCTGTTAGGATGGATGTCTGATGTAATAAATATCCTTAACTGATGACCTGTCAAGAAAAGCAATAAATCTAAAAAAACCCAGCCATATATCTAGTGGTGACTCATCTTAAGTATGTCTAATAACAGATAACTTCAGCTTTTAAATATTGCTTTTGGTTTCCTTATCCAAAGACATACTTTCACTAGTCTAACAGTAAGAGAGGTCCACTTAGTTTTTCACAGCTGGAGATGTTGCATAGTTACTACTGTTGGTAAACAAGCTTCCTCACAAGGTGACTACACCACCGCATCCACAAAAATCTAGACCTCACTTCTGGGGGCAAAAAATTGTGACTGGGACAAATTGAGGGGAGGGAAAATGCCATCTCTTCCAGCAATGATGATGATGGGAACGTGAAATAGGACTGAAAATTCATTGAACTCTTTTTCCTCTTGAGTTGCAAGGTATGGTCCCCTTGCATGAAGAGTCCAGGCGGTGTTCCAAATGCGTAAAGAACCACGCTCATAATTTAGAGGAATGTGTAGAAATTATACTTATGCTGCTGCGTTTTGGGAAGATGAATCTACACAGTGCTGCGTATTCACACACGCTGTTCAACGCATCTAACTTTGTTCAAGCCTTCTGGAGACCCCAGTCATGGAACAGGGAGCTTATCTTCATTCACAGGTATGCAAGCTTGATGTCTAAAGTGACCCTGGAGAAAAAAGGCAAGACGCTGCCAGTGCCAAGGTACTGTTGCAGAACAGAGTTGTGAGCCTTGTCCATGGTCCCGGGTGATTTTCTTTGCATTACTAAAATGATTGGAAAAGGCCAATGAAATATTGTTGGGAATTAAAATGTGTCAAAAAGGAATGCGTAGTTTTGTTGTAGACCCAATGAGATTCTTCTGCTGTAACAACTCCTGTTTTCTCTTGCAGTCAGTTGGATGTGAGCAAGTCCTCACAGGAAGTCCCTCATTGTTTGCTTTTTTCATATAATTAGCTGTTACAAAAATTATTTTAACTATACGCTTGCCTGTAGTATTTTGGGCAATATGCTTTCATCTGTAGGTGAACACTGGAGTCAAATAACACCAGAGACCTCTAACGTAGGGGAACAAAAAACCTTCCTGTATCTTTTTTTTTTTTCCCCTCCTTCCAAGAGAAAACATGGAATCATTTTTAAATTCAGAGGGATTTTGAGACTGAGCTTTAAAATCCTAGGGTATATGTCTGAAATAATCTATCAACTAAAAGCTATGGGCTGGTCAGCTGACCTACAACCCCTGCTACTCTGATACTCTCCGGTGTGTAGTAGTATATGATTCATATGCACTTATTTCTGACTGTGTTCATCTTCGAAATAATCACTTCATTCCAGATAAATGTATTCAGTGGTATGACTACTCCATCCATCATATTAGGTAGGGTTGTGCAGCTGAATGCAGCTCTATTCCAAATAATGATGGTCTCTAATATTTTCCTGAAAATGTGGGTAATTTATTATTGTAGGCTAATTATGCCCGATACGGCTGCGGGCTGACATTTATTGCAAGAGGTGGGCTGGAGGGAGCCAGAAGGCATTGCATTGTCACTGGAGCTGTTTCTGGGAAGGAATTTAGCTGCTTGTCCAGCATTTCTGCTAGAGCTCCGGGAAGCATTTCCGTCCCTGCAGTGTGCTGGATGCACTCGCTTCTCCTCTGTTTCAGGCAGGATTGATGGTTACCCATACCTCTCTGTGGTTAGGGATCACAAAAGCTCCTTCTCTCCCCACACCAGCTCCTAGGGAGGAGAAGCACAGTTGCTTTGTTTCAATGGCAGGCAGGTTCCCACCTAGATCAGCCTCAACAGTGACTGGATTTGCAGGACACAGATCCCTACACCCATGGCCTTGGTTTCTTGTCCAAGTAGCAACTTCCAATGATTTCTCCTCCCCATCTCTGAATGCACAGACAGGGGATGTAAAGCAATGAAATCCTGGTTTACAGCGATTTGCTGCTCATCTGGGACAAATACAGCTCTCTGCCTACGCAGGAAAACTCGGACCCAGAAGTTTCCTTCAAGATGTGAGCTCCCAGGCAGAAAGAAGAGATGTCACCCAGTCTTTTAATTGTAATTTAACCATTGCTTCTGGGTGTTTGTCTTCTATTGCTGCTCTTTACTAAGAAATAAGTAGCTGAGGAAAAGATAATTTTAACGGCTGTGCTATATGTTTTTATTCATTTTGGAAATTACTCTAGATAGCCCTACCTGCTTCGGATCAATGACAATTTTTGTTGACCTAGGGAATGAACACTACCTTTAATTTTTATTTTCTATGCATGAAATAGCTCAGTTCTCCGAACTGGTCTTTAATTCCAGTTTCATAATATTTACACTTCTGTTTTTGTGAGCATCTTGCCACTGTGACCAAAGTATCACTAAGAATTTTCAAAGCCTTCTCATAATTTTGAAAACTTCTTTTAGGTCACATCTGTGGCTGTTATTTTCCAGGGAGAATAACTCAACCTCCTTAACCTTTTCTTACAACTTATATTTTAGAGACCTGATATTATCTTTGTTGCCCTACAGTACATCCTTTGCAAGGCAGCATTGTGCTTCCTGTATCCCAGTGCCCAGCCCTGCAAACATGTCTAGATAAGCACCATATGGGTTATAGCCATTAAAGATCTTCTTATATAGAAAGTGTATCACCTTTTGTTTACTGCTCTATCCCCTTGCTAATACCGCTTGATGTTGTTTGCCTCTCTGCCTGCTGCTGTGCACTAGGTTGATGGTTTCAGTGATTTTTCTACAATAACTCCCCAAAGCTGTTGGCTGTGGTAGGTTACCTCACCCAGGAAGGGACTTGGCCATTTCACCACCAGGGAATTTATGCTGGGTAGTCCTGGGAAATAGGGAAAATGTATTAGTCAAAGTGCTTTGCAAAAATATTGCTGTAAGTGAAAGCAATCACTGCAGAGTATGTAATGAATCTGGACTGTGAAATGATATTTGGGGCTAGGCAATAAAAATACATCAATTTAGTGATTTGTTTTGACAAAACCAAAACTATTGGAAGCTTTTTCCGTTATTGTTGTCTTTGTGGAGCCATTCACGAGCAGCAATAGCATCAGCAGAGTGCACTTATTAGAGGTGCCATTCAGAGGTCTTTGATTTTGAGGTTCACATAAGGTGAACAGCCAAGACAGCAGAGAGCATCCTCTGGTCCATCAAATTGGAGACACATTCAGACAACTAGACAGTCAGTGACTTTCTGGGCCAGTGATTAATTTACTGAGACTTTAGGCAGAACTGTTTGTTCTTTAATTATCTTTGAAAACCAATATAAGCTTGGGATTTATAAGCAGGTTACATGTTTGTTTGGGGTGACTTTAGGGGCAGTCTAACTTTAGCCTGGTTAAGTGTGTTCATCTAATTATTGGAATATAAAGAGTTCACTGCTGTCATATGCTGGTTTTACTGGAGCACCTGTGGTCCAGCGCTGTGTCTGCATGGGAGTCTCCAAGCAAGCCAGTAACCCACTGCTGGCAGGGCTGACAGCAGTACCTTCACCTCTCCACCTTTGATGGATGGTAAAAAACAGACAACTCTGTGGAAACAGGGCAAAACGATTTTCAGCACAATTACAGAATGTGCGACTTTGAAGAGGTGAAGTTTAGGGAGGTGAAGAAGAAATTATTAAGAACTCAGATATGGTCACAGTATTAGAAATGCTCTTGAATTACGTCCTCTTTCTTCAGACTGCAGAGGACATCTGCCCAGCATTGGGCAAAACTTTTGACCTTGATTCCCTAAACTGTCAGATGACGAAGGAAAGCACACACATTTGCTAGGCTATTAGGTGACTTTGGTAGTACAGGAAAGGAGTGCTAAATGCTGCTTTGAGTGACTTCTAAAAATCTGAGCAAGGTGAAGGAACTTTGTCCAGGCCAGCTAAAAGGGAGAAGGAATTATCTGAATGAAGAGAGAGGTATATCAATGAACACGTAAGTGTAATTATCATATTTATATCATATAATTGTCTTACATGAGAGTGAAGTCCAGTACTCAGCCATCGATCTGAGGCAGTGTCCTTTGATGTACTTGTCAGCTAGCGGCACGCATACAAGACCACTTGGGATGGCCTTTCATTTGCCATATTAGCTGTAGATAATGTTACTCTTGGATACGACTGGGGGAGCAGCTAATTTATTTTGAAAACACTTCATATCCAGCAGTTTTTAATTTTTCTTTTTCACCACATCCAGTTTCATCAGCCTACAATTTATCTCTAAATCTCAGGTAAGCACCAAACACAAGTCTCTGGAGGACGAGTTGAAAGATGCTGTACAGCTACGTCAGGGGTGGGCAGCCAAGTTGCACGTGGCTCTTTGGCTCTGAAAATGAGGGCTCAGCTGGAGCCTGGGAGTGCACATAAGCCTGGTGCTGCAGGAGGAGGAGAGCAGGCAGTGTGGTGAGGGCACTGCAGTCTGGGGGGAGAGAAATGGGACAGTCTGAGAGCTGGCGCAGCCCTGTATCAGGGCTGTGTGTCTCACCGTTGTAGTTTATTTTTTTTATTCTTGGTTATTGTTGAGAATAGGTGATTGTAAATAAGTTTGAGTTTTAAAATCCTTTCAGAAATATGGAAAATGTGCAGTTTAGAAAGTATAAATGTGCGGTTTCCACATGATCTGCAGTACTGCCCCCAAACAGTCAACGGATTTGTATTAAACCATGCTGTGCAGTAATTTTTAAACATTTCTGCCTGTTTGGAAAAGTAATAAATTTTGTTTCCTATTGCCAGCATGGTACATTAAACTGCAAAAGAGAGAGGGTTTAGGAATATGTATGAGGTAATGACAAATTTTAAGTACTGTATCAATAAGGACATTAAAGAGGTGATAGAAAATGAGAGAGGCAGGGTCCTTTCTATTGATTGCCAGACCTAGGAACGCTGCGGTAGCTGTGGGCATCGCTTTGTTTCACCGGAGCCACTGTCCTACGCATTCACTACGTCTGCAGAGAGTGATGTGACACAGAGCTGTTATTGCTGATCCTGAACAAAGTATCAGCTGATTAATTAGAAAATGATTATTCTCCTCCAGCATACTATTGAAGAGTAAGCTATTAAATGCTGCTGTTATTAATAACCACTCCTTTACATTGCAGCAGAATTACTGTTTTAAACCAGGCTCTCCTGCTTGTCCCGGAGAGTCTGCAGTCTGCTACTAAGCCTATACCTTGAAGATACTGCAGAAGGAAGGTAATATAAGAAACGTGCACCAGCCCTGTAGGCTGCGCTTCGGGCTTCCCAGGCAGAGAGGGAATGGCATGGTCTCACATTCCATGGGCATCGCAGCCTGCCCAGCACCCTGGCAGGGCACAGGGGTGCTCAGGATGTCTGTCTCATGGTTTAGTAAGGTATAGGATATTCCCTGAGGAAAGCTCATGTGAGCTAAGACACAGTAGGGTTTTACGGTTTTTGTTTGTCCCCATCCTCCCCTCCTTTGTTTCTAAACTGTGGGGAAAAACCCACAAGCTGCCTGGAGATAAGTGGGCTGGGAAATATATTTTTTTGTGATTCCTTTTGCCCTCTAAATTATTTAGAGGCTATAAGAAACATGCCAGTAACCATTAGATTTGCTGCTTTTCTCTCAAATTTTACTTTTTACTTTTCTGTCAAATTTTCTCAAAGTGCAATGTGAAATTTAATAATGAATTTTTTCCCCCATGTATCTGCTGAAACCACTGGAAATATAACGAACAACAGAACGTCTCTGAAAAGATCCAGAATAAAAATACTTGTTTATAGTAATTCTTTGCATTGAGCTGGCAGGTAGGAAAACCTCTCAGCTGGTAGCAAGTAACTTCTTTTCTGTGCCTACCTCCAAATTCCAGGAGTCCAGTGTTGCTCCTCCCTATAAGCTGTTATATAAAAGACTATTAAGGAAATAATCATTACTGTGGGTAAACTAAAAAACAATTAGATTTACACAAATTGCAAATGTGATAAAAAATAGAATAAATATGTTTTCAGGTGACATTGTCTCCTGAGAATTACACAGATGAATAATTTACTTGGTTTTTTGCTAATTTCATCAATTGATTACTTAATTAGATGTTGTCCACAGGAAACAGTTATGCAAAAAAAAAAACAAACCCAAAACCCACAACAACCAAAAACCAAAACCAAATAAAAAAGCACAACCAAAACCCCAAACCAGTTTACTGCAATCCCACTTTTCTAAAATTAATTTAATTGCCATCAAATAACATGTTTGGATTTGTTTCCTGTTTAAATTCTGCTTCCTCCTTGTGAAACTCTTAATATGGTAGAACCCTGCTCTGAAATTGCCTACAAACTCTTAAAAACATAGTTAATTACAGATAGCCCAATTTAAACTTTACAGCATTCTTGGTACATTCAGAATGTAAGGAAGGTGGTGTATGCTAACCAGCAAGAAGAAACACATTGTACTACTTCTGTGCACTCAGAGATCAAGCGAGAAGGGCTCCTTCTGCCGACAGTAAAAGTGAGGCTCACTAAATACAACCGGGAAGAAAAAAATTAAAAATTCTAGTGATAATATGGGTGAAATCTTTGGATTAAATGCTGGTCTCGGTTATGGATATTCAACTGCTACAGAGTGCAGTGCAGGGGGTCGCAGGGATTAAAGCTGCAAAAAAGGTCTGGGTAAAGCGATTAAGAGAGGAGTGCTGTAAGCACGTTGTACCATATTCCAACAGTATCTGCGGGAATTTTAGGCTTTCTGCCTAAAAATGGTTTGTTTGCACGTTGCTTCAGCAATGTTCTGGGGGGTTGTTCCCAGGGATTGTGTGGAGCTGGGCACAGAGGCTGCAGGAGAACAGAGCCAGGAAGGCAGCAAGACTGGACCATGCTTTGGATCTGCAGCAGCCTTTGGCAGGTCACCCAAGATGAATATTTTTATTCTACTCTATAAGAGAAATAAAGATGACCTATCTTTAATGCTTGTAGATTAAAAGCATTCTGTAAGTGTCAGATATCACTACTAAATATTTTAGTGGTGCAGGGGTGTTCTGCAGAGTGAAAAGAATGCAGTAGCATGGTGCTGTGAAAAGGGGCAGGATCTGGCAGCCATTTTAGAGCACATTTCCATCACAAGAACTTCAGGATCACAGAAATTGTAGTGTCTGATGATCTTCAAGACATCACTTTTGGACTGAGATCATAGTATTTTAAATTATCATCTTAATTCTATTAACAATGTAAAATAGCTTAGCATTTCAACTCAGGAAAAATTATGTCATTTCTATGACTCTTGCCAAGATTTGCCGAAACTGTAAAACATGACCCTGCCAAACCGACCTGCAGCAGGTGTTGGTAAGAAGGCAGGGGTGTGAGGCCTCCAAAGATCTGCAGTGCTTGTAGGCATAGTAAGTTTTCCAGAAATCCATATTTACCCCCTTGCAGAGGGGAGACCTGTGACGAAGAATGGCATTTTCCATGGGTCCACCATGTCAAAACTGTCAGTGGAGGATTGCTCCTGGGTGCCTGGGTTGCACAGAACAAAGAAGTGCTCTCTTCTTACCACTCTGACCCACGCACCCAGTCTCGTTTTTTCTCTCCTCTTCTGGGAAGGACAAGGAGACTCCCTCCAACCCCAAGCAGCCATCCCCAGGGGCAAGGAGGAGGCCCTGGAACTGCCAAGCTCCTCTGCCCTGTCCCAGCTGCACCATGTTCAGACCATGAAGATACTGGAGGAGCACTGGGATGTACAAAAGATGCCACTCGACAAGACACGTACAAGGTATTGCACGCTGTAAGAGAGGCTGGGATGGCCTGAGCAAACAAGGATCGAGGCTGTGACTATCTGGAGGGATAGAAACCGGGATGTTGAATGACTGCTGTTTGCTCTTCCAGGTAAAAATAATTTTGGAGGGATGCATCTTGCGCAGGAACCACCTCATGTTTTCTCTAGACCTTTCAGAAGCCCTGCTTAGGAAACAAAATGTAAAACACCTCTATCTTGCTGTATGTCATTTCCTAAGTGACAGCTGATTACGTTTTAGGAATGTTTTCTCATTTTCCGAATTAAATGTTTGGCATCCTGTAGCAGACAGTACTCATTAACCTTTTAAAGATTGCCAAACTGGTTTGAAGCATTCAATGGAGAGAAAAAAATAAAAGGCAAAAAACCCTCTGTTAAACATCATTGTAATGTGATGCTTCTGAAGCAACAGGCAACAAAGACCAGGTCTTCTCCTCACAGTAATTTATTTGATGTGACACTGGTTTAACCACACTTGAGCAGGTTTGAAGAGGGTACAAAATATGAACCAAACTCATGCATACACTATGAATGACATTTATGATCTTAGCAAACTTTGATATTTTAGAATTATACTAATTTTCATAATTAATTATTCCATATAGCTCTTCTAGATCGTTGGGAAGGAGAAAATAAAAGTCCGCTTTCTAAACCTCTGTAAGCACATGCAGCAGAAACCAGGAAAATAAGGAGTTGCATGATCTCAAACCACTGCTGCTGATAAGTTCAGGAATATATAAGTAAAACTGAGAAATTTAATGTAATTTTGCAGGTTTGCGGCTTCCCTACCTCCCCCAGCCCTCAAAATACCTTGTGGATAGCGTCTGGGTGATATCCAAGCCATGACTATTGCTAAAAAGTACCTATTGAGTTAATGAGTGAGGGGAAATGTTTAAAATTTCTGATATTACATGTACACTTACAACGTCTGTGTGTCTGACCACTGTCTATGGTGTTTATGGTCTCTAATAGTCTGCCTGCAATAACTGATGGTCCCTGATTCTTCAGTACTGTAAAGACTTTGTAATATCCCCATTTTGGTGAGGCTCAGCCACAAACTTAAGCTACACTGATTAATCTGTTACTTCATTTATATGTTATATGATCACCTTGTAGGCAGGAAAGGTCTGTAGCCACCTCTCCTGATAATGTTGCTGTTTCATGCAGGGCAGCTACCCCAACACAAAATGACACTTGTGCATTTTCTGGAGGGCTCTTAGGCAAGTAGGTTTTAAGAGAAAATGGTAAAACTTCTGATGCAGCCCTCCTCCCAAGAGAGGAGACTGGCTCAGGCCTATTACTTTGGGAACCAGTCAATATGGATCAATTCCCATAGCACATTTATATAAAGGGCTAGGATATTCCCAAATCCAGACTTCTTAGCAGGGGCATTGGCTTCTCCCAAATCCACTGTGGGTAGCTTTTCCACCTCGTAATGGAAAGATGACAACTACTCAATTGTTTGGTTCACCCGGAGAGCAGTAGAGTGTGCTGGACCTCTGGCATCAGCCAGCTGGTCACAATAAAACCAGAAGAGGCAACTGGAGGCCAGCTGGGAGAAGCTGCCCTTGTCTGCACAGCTCCTGGCAAGATGAAGAACTGTCCTCAGTACATCCAGGACAGGAGCTGTGTCATTTCAATATATCCTCCTTGCTGCACCTCCCAGCCCATTCTTCCTCTTATAAGGATAAAACAAAAAAGCAAGTAAAACAGTGAAGATCACAGAATCACAGAATGGTAGGGGTTGGAAGGGACCTCTGGAGATCATCTTGTCCAACCCCCCTGCTTGAGCAGGCACACCCAGAGCAGGGGGCACAGGAACACGTCCAGGGGGGTTTTGAATGTCTCCAGGGAAGGAGATTCCACACCCTCCTTAGTGAGCCTGTTCACTGCCCTGTCACTCTCACAGTAAAGTTTTTTCTCATATCAAGGTGGAATTTCCTGTGTTCCAACTTGTGTCCATTGCCCCTTTTCCTGTCATTGGGCACCACTGAAAAGAGCCTAGTCCCATCATCCTGACACCCACCCTTTAGATATTTATAGGTATTGATAAAATCCCCCCTCAGTCTTCTCTTCTCCAGGCTGAACAAACCCAGGTCTCTTAGTCTTTCCTCATAAGGGAGATGCTCCAGCCCCCTGATCATCTTGGTAGCTCTCTGCTGGACTTGCTCAAGCAGTTCTCAGTCCTTCTTAAACTGGGGGTCCCAAAACTGGACACAGGACTCCAAATGTGGTCTCACTAGGGCAGAGTAGAGGGGGAGGATAACCTCCCTCGATCTGCTGGCCACACTCCTTTTAATGCATCCCAGGATACCATTGGCCTTCTTGGCCGCAAGGGCACAGTGCTGGTTCACGGTCAACTTGCTGTCCCCCAGAACTCCCAGGTCCTTCTCAACAGAGCTGCTTTCCAGTAGTTCAGCCCCAAGCCTGTGCTGGTGCATGGGGTTGTTCTTCCCCAGGTGCAGGACCTTGCACCTGATCTTGTTGAATTTCATCATGTTCCCCTGGGCCCAGCTCTCCAGCCTGTCCAAGTCTTGCTGGATGGCAGCACAGCCTTCTGGTGTATCAGCCACTCCTCCCAGCTTGGTAGCATCAGCAAACTTGCTGAGGTTACACTCTATCCCATCATCCAGGTCATTGATGAATATGTTGAACAGGACTGGGCCCATCACAGACCCCTGGGGAACATCACTGGTGACAGGCCTCCATCCAGACTCTGCTCCGTTGATCACGACCCTCTGAGTTCTGTTGTAGAGCCAGTTGTAGATAGCCATCATAGAAGGCTATCAGGTTGATCAAGCATGATCTTCCCTTGGTGAATCCATGTTGACTGTTTCTGATAAACTTTTTGTCCTCTACATGCCTGGAGATGACCTCCAGGATGAACTCCTCCATCACCTTTCTATGGATGGAGGTGAGGCTGACTGGCCTATAGTTTCCCAGGTCCTCCTTCTTGTCCTTTTTGAAGACTGGAGTGACATTTGTTGATGCTAACTTGTTCCTCACATTCCCCAAAAACAAGTTGGAATGGGAAAGAAAGAATGTAGAGAATACCAGCATGCCTGACTGCTCAGTGATGTAACAGGGAAAATGTGGCCCTCTGCTTTTGGGAAGATCCTATTTAACCAGCAGCCATTACAGCTGGTATTTATTTAGGGTGTATGCTGAGATACTTTTGTGTTGCTGAAAGAGTCATGATACACACTGGAAGAGTAGGAACTCGTAATTTAAGGAGGTTTCATAGCCCTTTTAGCCACGTCCTCATGAAATGGTTGAGTGGAAAAGCTTAAGATCTGGAATTATCCATTGACTCTTTATAGGAAATATCCATGCAAATAGAAGATGTTGTATTTTAA